>NW_020185333.1:4483974-4579728 GCF_003031525.2 Neophocaena asiaeorientalis asiaeorientalis | reverse complement strand
CATCAATGAAGGAGTTGAATTGTTGGATCGTACAGTAAACCTATGTTCACCTTTAGAAGATATTGCCAAACAATTTCCCAAAATAGTTGTATCAATTTGCCCTATCATGAGCAGTGTAGGAGAGTGAATTCTGACTGCTCCACATTCCTACCAACAATTTTGGGGGGGGTGTCTTTTTCAATTTTGCAATTCTTGTTTATATATAGGGGTATATTATTGTTTTAATCTGTAGTTCCTCACTAAATAACAGAATTGAATAATACTTTTAAATAAATTCATTGAACATTTGGATATCCTCTTCTGTGAAAAATCTGTATATGTCTTTTGCTGAATTTTCTTAAAAAGTTACCTTTTTCTTACTGATTTATAGAAGTTTTAAAAATATATTTTGGATGAAAGTCCATTGTTGGACATAAATGTATTGCAAATGTCTTCTTCCAGTGAGTAGGTTAATTTAATGGTGTCTTTTAATAAAGAGAAGTTTTAAGTCTTAATATAGATGTGTGTACGTGTGCACGCATATACACGCACATTTGCTTTATGTTGGTGTTTCTTTATGCCTTCTTAAGAAATCTTTGCTTACACATAGGTCAAGAAAATGTTTTTCTCCACTTCCTTCTAAATCCTTATAGTTTAAATTCTGTATTTATATCTACAATCTATCTGGAACTGTGTTTTGTGTTGGATGTGAAAGAGAGGTCAAGGTCCTTTTTTCCCTTTATGGACATTTAGTCAACCCAGCATCACTTTTTAAAAAATGATCATCCTTTCACAACTGCACTGAAGTGATCTTGCATATGTTAATTTTATTTGTCTATAGTTATATCAATTTGGCACTATAATAATATAGCTTTATTCTAAGGCAGTATGGTACTGATATTTAGTAGTTTAAGTCTTCCAGCATTGTGTGTCTTTAAGATTGCTGTGGCTATTCTTGGACCTTTGTCTTTTCATGTAAAATCAGCTTATCAGGTCACACATATGCATGCCTGCATGTATACACACACACACATAAAGCTTCTGAGATATTGATTAGGATTACAATGAATTATGAAGATGAATTTGGAAAGAATCACTACATTTGCAATATTAAATTTTGCAACCCATTACCATGACATATTCCTCCATTTATTTAGAAAAATGGCATATCTATCATTTATTCAAAGATTTAAAGTCTTTCTCTAATTCTTTATTTATGTTTATTTACACACACATTTGTAATTTCCATACATAAATAAAAAATATATAATAAATTACATTTTATATAAATATGATATATAAACTTATATATGTATCTGTGTTACTTAGAATTTTTACACACATTTTATTAAATTTATTTATTAGATTACTTCTAATAAATCTATTAAATTTATTGCACATTATTAGATTTATTCCTAGGCATTTGATGTTTTCTGATACAATCATAAATAGTGTCTTTCATAAATTTTATTTTCTATACATTAATATTGATATATAGAAATATACATTAAATTAAACCATATAAAATATTCAATATTAATTATTTTTGACCTATGAAATTATTGATTTTGTATTATTGAACATAATACATTTACCTTGAATCCAGTGACCTGGTTATATTTGCATACTAATTTTAATAGTTGATGTGTTAATTTTTTGGATTTTCTTTATAATCATTTTCTCTATAACAATTCTATTTTTCTAGTTTTTTATTTTTTTCTATTTTTCTTGCCTTGTTGCATTGGCTAGGATCTTAATGCTACTTTTAAGAGTTGCTATATTTACTCAGCTACTGCCAATGAGCTGTGAGTCTATTTAAGTATTCAGTGTTAGGATTTTGACTATATGCACGCAAAGATATAGCCAGCTAATGATTTTTATCAGGAGCCATTTAGAGCTTCTGATTTCTTATACAGTAAATAATATTGTGTACTATTCAAAAGAGCAGTGCTGTGAAATGACTATAACATCACCACAGTGATGAATAGTTTATATAACTTTATATAATATATATGCATATTTAATTGTATTCTCTCTTTCTTATCTGTACCTGCTCAATAATGTGTGTTAGTTTTAGCATCTCAGTTAGACTAACTCTATTTGTGGGTAGGAAATATGTCTTACTTTTTTCATTCCCTTCAGTTCTAATTGGGTAAAAACAAATCAGACCCTTGTAAGCATATTAATTGGCTAATTGTGCTGTACTAATTTCAATAACTTGAGTGTTCTTTTGCCTTTAGATATGGAAGAAACAATGTATAATGTAAGTACTATTAGAACTTCTAGTATCACCTCACAGCTGGAGAACACTTAAGATTATTCACAAAACAATTTCAATGTTATCTCACTTTAACCTTACATTTTTGAGGTAAGATTTTCAAAAGCTTTAGTAAATAAACATATGATATGCACATAATATTTCATGCAATGACATATAATTTTAACTTTACTACCATCTGCTGGGACAGACTACTTGACACAGTAATAAAACAAGCTATATTGAGCACCTACCGTTTACCAGGCATTGTGTAAACTACTGTACCTTAAAGAGATTTGAAGAGATCACAATCTGATCATTCAAAGGATTCTGGTGGCTGACTTGAGAAGAGAAACCAAATTCCCACTTGGCAGAAGAGGGAGAATCCCATGGGTTAAAATTTTCTTTACAGAGATTTTTTATCCAGATGGTTTCAACCTAACTTTATGCCTCAGTGCACTGGAAAGAAAACAACACATGGCATAATCTATACAGATTATTGTAAGAGCTTCCTAGTTGGGTACTCTGCCCTGGAACCTCACCCTATAATCCCTCTGGCACAGTGCTCTTAGATCAGATTAATGTTTCCCAAACACAAAATATGACTTTTTTTCTCAAAGCTTCCAGCTTTACCCCATCCCATCCCTGCCTACATTATACCCCCTTTTCCTCTTTCTTTTTCTGGATAAAATGAAAATTCTTCAATCTAGCTATTCATAGTCACCTTTATTAATTTCTACCATACCTACCCAGTTACTTCCATGATGCATACCCTCAATTCCTCCACATGCATCACTAAATATGGACATGTTCATGATAAATCTGAAACTTCGGCTTAAAAAGCCCCAATTTCCCAATTGAAATAACCTTTTAAATCCTTTTCAATCTATTCCAGTGATTCCTTAGTTCTTCATCATTATGAACTTTTCTAAGATTTTGACTAAAGCTATGTACTCCCCTGAAATTCATCTGTGCACTAGTCAGTAAGAAACCTTGATATAGTCTAACCCTAATTACCAAAATGCCCAACTTTTCTTGTTATTAATGAGTGTTTTTGACCCAGGACCATTTTACTTTTTTTTCTATGTTAGTCCAAATGTTTGTAGCCTTCTGCTCATAGGCATATTTAATCTCATCATATTTACATTATTTGTTAGAAATTATCATTAGGGGAATTATAGAGCAGGTTATTTTTTATAAGCAGAGCTATCTTTTCTGTCTTCCCCTCTACCTCTGTACCTTCTTTCCCTCTGTCTTAGTGTGACCCTACATCACAAAGGTATAATTTATAAGGTCATGCAGATTAATTCCAACCAACATTTGGCAAATAGCTTTGTCATCCATCACTAATGGGTATACACATGTGAAATTCAGTGGAAGGCAACAATTTATGTGAACACTAAAATGAGTTACATGCAATACTATTAATTCTGGCAGGCAAGAAAAGAAAAAGAAGCCTTAGTAAGAACTTTAGATTCCTTGTCCATGGTGAATAGATCACTGTGATATCTGTTTAATAGCTCTTAAATTCTGTCTCCTTGTAGGTGAGCCTTGGCGTATTTTTATACAAGGGAACTTTCACCTTATTAGATTTCATTGGCTTCATCAGCATCTGTTTTTGAACTGATACTCAAACTAAACCCAAGTGTATTTTTGAACAGTTTAGGTATTTTTTGCATTAATTTTTTACTGTTAGATTTTACTGGTTTACCTAAATTGAATTCAGGGCTCTTAGGTACAGGTAGAACATTTCCCCATATAACAAGCAGGAAACTCAATCTTGGAACTTTGGCTGATATTGGATAGGCTAATGTGCAAACTGGATCTCAGACCCCCCACTATTCATTTACATGAATCTATAGCTCCATGAAAACTTCTGAGTCTTTAATTACTTTGTATTTGCTCATACCAGCACCTTTGTTCATGCTTACTTCACCTAAAACTCGTTCTCTTCTACTTAGTATTTAAGACCTGACTCAAATCTCAGGTCATCCAAGAAGATGCCTGTGATCACACTTACTCAGTGAACTTTTATTCCTATTAATTCCTATAGTCCTTACTCTTGACATAACATAATCAGAAATTGTATACAGATTTTGCTCAATTTACGTTACATCCAGATAAACCCATCTTAAATTGAAAATACTGCAATTTGAAAATGCACTTAATACACCTACCTTACTGAACATCATAGCTTAGCCTGGCCTACCTTGAACATGTTCAGAATACTTCTTTTAGCCTTAAGTTGGGCAAAATCATCTAACACAAAGACACTTTTTATAATAAAGTGTTGAATATCTCATGTGATTTATTGAATACTGTACTGAAAGTGAAAAACAGAATGGTTGCGTGGGTACAAAGTGGTTGTGGATGTATTGGTTGTTCACCCTCATGATCAAGTGGCTGACTGGGAGCTACCCAGTGTCACCAGAGAGTATCATACCACATATTTCTAGCCGGGGAAAAAATCAAAAATTCAAAATTGGAAGTATGGTTTCTTCTGAATGTGTATAGCTTTCATATCATTGTAAAGTTGAAAACTTCTAGGTCAAATCAGTATAAGTCGGGGCAATCTGTACTCTAATACTGAAGTTATCTTTACCTTTTTGCTTACACTGCTTTGCTGTTTCTATTTCTAGTCTTTGAGCACAAGGTTTTTTATAGTTAACATTTCTTTGGATTCTTCTTAATATCAGGCACAGTATCATTCCCATGAAGGTTAATTAACATGTGTTGGATGGTCCACATTTGATGGTAAATAACATCAAGTTCAGTTTGTAACTTCTGGATCAAAACTGCCCAATATTTACATGGTCTAATGCTTGAGAAACATTTCTGCAATTCTAAATGTAAGCAGATCCTCTGTTCTGATCCCCTTTACTGTGAAAACCCTGAGTGGTTCATTACCCACAAGCTGTAGTGTAATAATAATATGTTCTATAACAAAAGTAGGATCCAGTTATGGAAATTAGAATTGGCAAAAAATTGTGGTTCTGCAAATATGTGTTCATTATACCCATTAAAATTTCAACAGTGATTTAGTTAGAATTTTCTAACTAGCTAAAAGTAATTTACATTCCCATTTCCAAAAATAGCCTTGAAATGGTATGTGTTGGAACTATCTAATATCAAGAAACCAACTTGTGTTAATGAATTAAGTTGTATCAAATTACTGTGATCCAAGCATCAATCAGTCATTTTCCAGATTTTGTGAATTTGGCATCGTCAGAATTTGGCTGAAGGCACCCAAATCATAAAGACAAAGCAATTTGCTGCCAGAGTTGTAATTTAAACTTACTATCATGCCACTAATTTCTTTTAGAACAAGTTATCCTGTTAGTTACTCCCACATACATAAATAAACTTTGATATTTTAAAAGATCACAGCTATGAGGTAAAGGTTCATTGTAGACAATGTATCATTTATATCACTGAGTAGGCTTAGGGGAAAAAAATGGTTGAGGAAAACAGTCTTAGCAAGAGTAAAATTAAATCATGGATTAGTTCTCTGGTTTACTAATATACTTAAACCCTGACAGTGTTTATGATTTTGAGTTTAAAATAATCCTAACATCACCATATTATATTGTTTAAAGTTAGAAGAGAATGTCCTTTTCAGTAGTGATAAAAATCATATTGAAACTCTAGGAAATGGTAAGAATAATGACTGAAAAACGGACATGTTCTCATCAGATCCAAAGTCATTGCCTTTATATATCTTTAGTGCTTTCTATTAAAGATCTGGCTATTTTCAACATGAAACAGCGTCTTTGGACTCATGTACAAACAGTGGGCTTCTTAAGTATCTCATGCCAACACCAGCATGAAGCATTAAAAAAAAAAAAATCTAAGTGTAGTGGGAGTGACAAAACCTCCAAGATTCAAATGTACATATATGGCCTGTGTCTGAGACTGTGAATGAAGCCCCCATATAATTTATCTTACCAAATTTCCACAGTCTGGAATAGCTGCATTTTAAGATCTAGAATGAAAGGCTCTTTCAATAATTGTTGGTGAAAATTAAGGCATGATCATTATACTGAAAAATCATTTAACTGGTTAAAACACTTGCGAAGATGTAAAACATTCTACAAAGCATAAATCTAGAACTGATATTCTAAAACCAGTTTACATAAACCAAGTAGTTTTTATGTTTCTGTCATTCATTGTCCTTTAAAGTTAACTGTTTATATTTTTATTAGCAATAGAATTAGCAAATTTAAAGAAATATAACAAAATCAAACTTGATTTTAGAGGTACAAATTACAGATATTTCAAGAGTATACATTTGTATAAAAGACCAATGTTACATGTTGTAATAATGTCACTTTAAGGTAAAATAATATTTTGGAAACATAAGTAATGTACAGTGAGTTTTTCTTTTTGCTTTTGGTCTCTATATTTTGGTGGTGTTTCATAGAAAGTTTAAGTGACTTGCTCCGGGACTCACAAAATATTCAAACTGATGCTTATAGCAGTTAGCAATACTAAATCGTTTTGAGCAAAGAATATTTTTATAGAAGGAACCTGTGGTGCTTGGTTCAAGCTCTTGCATAACGAGGACTTGCCATGTTCCAAGACATATTTATTTAATATGACAAACTTAAATTGAACCATCACATACTCTTCAATAGCTTTCCATTTGGAATATATCCAGTAGCCACCCAGAAAGCTGCCATACATATCTAGATTGGCATATATCTCACTACAACACAGTGAACTCTAACAGGATAAGCATATCACAGTACTGCTGCAGTAGGTCATCAGTGAAGCATGTACTGGAAAAGCAATGAGAAAATCCAGTTATGAAAACAATACAATAAAATAATTTAGACCAAGTTAGTCCCTAAAAAATGTTGAGAAATGGGCTTCACGTCCTTTGGGTACGTATATTTTCAGGCTTTGCAGTTTAGTAGCAGAACATCCTAGCTGTGAAAGTGGTGCTTTAAAAAAATATAGAGTATAATGGTTAAGAACTCAGGCTCTGCAGTGAGACAAACTTCACTTTGGTTCTTAGTGGTGACTTAAAATCTCCATGAGTTTGGGCAAATTACTTAAACTTGATAAGTCTTCATTTCTTTTTTTTTTTTTTTTAAGTAAGTCTTCATTTCTTTTGATAAATTGATAAATTTAGTAATGATATCAATCTCACAGAGGGGTTCTAAGACTTAAGAGGGCTAAGTAATGTAAAGTGCTTCACACAACATCTGGAGAACAGTATGTGTTTGATAAGTGCTAAATATTTTTAAGACAGTCCATGAAAAGAAGTTCACAATTGGCATAGTGGTAGAACCAGCATAATGATACTAACTCACTGAAGTCAGTCTTCTTGATTCAGTAATGTTATGTTTGACTCTGCTTATTACAATAGAAACAAGCAAATTATAGGTTATTTTCAATCATTATTGATGTACGTAGGTGTTTTTCACAGCTCACCAAGTAAAATGTGTGGTGATTTAAGCATAAATACTTCCAAGAAGACCATATTAAGTTCATTTTTAGGACTGCCCCCAAATATTAACTTATGTTATAGACCATTTGTACTAAAGTAATTTAACCATCTTGATTTGGTTTCTTGTATGAGGAAAAAAAGATATACGTTTGTTTCAGCATGCAAATATACCTAAAATTATATCAGATATTGCTTTGAAGAAAAGATTTAGTTTATTAATATTTTAAATGGTTTAAAGTATTTGTTGTTACACACCACATTTCTATGGAACTACACATAGTAAAAATACAATCTAAGGAGTGTCATATGTTAATGAAGAAAATGAATTAGTGAAAATTAAGGAATCAAGTTCGAGTAAAGTTGTGTCACAAGTTAGTGTATTTGGTGGCTATGATAAAAATTGTATGAGATTTTAAATCTTAAATATTGGTAATTTTTTAGAAATGTGAATAATACTAAGACTCATATAATAAGATGATTTTTGATAATGTTCCATAATGAGAGTCCAGTTGCAACCTATTTATTTCGAGGTAGATATTTTTGGTAGAAAATGATAAGAATGCCTGTAATTTCCTCTGCAAACAGTTGCTAATTTGAGAGGAAGAGTGGTGGTTAGACTTTATAGTCATGTTATCAGATGATGCATTTTAATGAAAATGATTTAAGTGGATAAAACATTTAATCTGAATAAATTGGCTTAGACTGTTGGAGACCAAATGCATTGGAGTTGGAACTGACTCTAGAGAAAAGCGTGCATAAGAACGTCTGAGGAGAGTGTGTGGGTCATGTCAGAGACATATCCAGGCTCTCACTGGAAGTGAGTGATTGAATCTGTGTTTGGGAGCTGTGCTGGGAGAATAGAGCCTGTACCACAGGTTGCTGGGGTAGGAAATCTTATAGAAAATGTATCTTCTTATGATTCACTTGTGTGTCTAATAGTCATGTTTTCTCCAATGTCTTTTTATTTTGTTAAAGCAATAATCAAGTGAATATCTGATCTATTTCTTTACAATATTTTTAGGTGTATATTTTAGTGTGAACATATGCTCCCCCTGTTCACCTCATTTTTGGTTGGTTTTGGGGCATAGGTGCATGTCATTTAATGCCAGTCTAAATAACCAAGATAAATTTTATACCTGTATTTTTTTTTACCTCTTGTATCTAGAATGGGATTATAGATTACTAATAATCCTTGATTCAAAGCATATACTCATCATTGGCACATGCATGGCCTATTTCTATTTGTTCATTTAACTATTTAGTAATTAATTTTATGTAATGCTTATCTATAAAGTATTTATCCAAAGAAAGAACTACAACTCTGAAAATAATTTATAGGAAGCTGTATCTCTCCCTATCTTCTCTCCCTCTCTCCTTTACCCCAAGTAACCATAGTTTGAATCTTGTGTTCGTAATTCCCTTAATTTTGCATTAAAATGAACTTTATTTTTACCCTAATAGCATTTAGGAAACATGACCATTCAAAATGTCAGAACATTAGTATTTCCTTTTTCTTGAAGACTTTTTTTTTTAAAAAACAGTTTTAGTATCACAGCAAAATGAAGAGGAAGACACAGAGATTGCCCATGTAACCCCTGCCCCACCATATGCATGACTTTCCCCAGTATCAACAGACTCCAGAGTGGTACATTTGTTACAATTGATAAAGCTCTATCATAATTGCCCAAATCCTGTAGTTTACATTAGGGTTCACTCTTGGGATTGTACAGTCTATGGATTTGGATAAATGTATAATGCCAAATTATCCATCATTAATTACCACACAGAGTATTTTCACTGCCCTAAAAATCCTGTGTGGTGCTTCGGTTCATCCATTCCCATCTGCCCACACCCTGGTAACCACAGATCTTTATACTATCTCCATAGTTTTGCCTTTTCCAGTATGTCCTAGAGTTGGAATCATACAGTATTTAGCCTTTTCAGATTGACTTCTTTCACTTAGTAATATGCATTTATACGTCCTCTATGTCTTTTCATGGCTTCATAGCTCTTTTTTCAGCTTTACTGAGGTATAATTGACAAATAAAATTGTTATATATTTAATGTGTACAGTGTGATAATTTGATGTACATATAAATTGGGAACAGATTCCTCCATCTAGTTAATAAGCATAGCCATCACCTAACATATTTACCTTTCTGGTTTTTTCTTTTACATAGAGAACCCTTAAGTTCTACTCTCTTAGCAGATTTCAAATATACAATATAATGTTAAAAACTATAGTCATCATATTATATATTAGATCCTCAGAACTTATTCATCTTATAAATGAAAACTTGTACTCTTTCACCAGCTTCTCTGTATTTCCCTTGCTGCCCAGCTGTTGGCAACAACCATTCTACTCTCTGTTGTTTCTATGAGTTTGACTCCTACTACTTCTGCTCCCCCTCCCCTCCCCCTTCTCCTCATCCTTCTCCTCCTTCAACTCCTCCTTCTTCTTCTTATTTTAGATTACACATGTAAGTGATACCATGCAGTATTTGTCTTTCTCTTTCTGGCTTATTTTACTCAGTATAATGCCCTCCATATTCTTCCATATTGTAGGAAAATGGCAGGATTTCCTTCTTTTTAAAGTCTGAATAAATAATATTCCTTTGTGTAAATATGTGTATATGTAATAATCATTTATATAAAATAACATTGTTAAGATGTCCTATCTTGTTCTGTACTACTATTTCAAAAACATAGTATTTCAGCAAAGTTTGATCCCAACAGGAGGATAATTTATGAACCTCACATGAAAAGACAGCTCTTTATGCAACTGTGCTAAAAATGTCACCTCTTTTCATATTCATATAAATATGAAGTTCATCTATCACTTACACTTTTTAAGGATTCTGCATTTTCCAGATGTTCATGTTTGTGATTTTAGTAATATGCTTAGTAATTCTGTGTATGTTTCTTTCGGAGATTGATAACATTGCTTGCAGTAGATTTTTTTTTTTTTTAAAGAATGAACAGTGACAAGCCTACATAAGAAAAAAAAAAAAACATGTATAACATTTTCTTTATCCATTCATCTATTGACAGATACTTGGTTGTTTCCATACCTTGGCTATTGTGAATAATACTGCAGTGAACATGACAGTACAGATATATTTTCCAGATAATAGTTTCTTTTCCTTTGGATATATACACGGAAGTGGGATTGCTAGTTCTATTTTTAATTCCTTGAGGAACCTCCATACTGTTTTCCATAGTGAGTGGCTGTACCAGTTTACATTCCAACCAACGGTGTACAAGTGTTCTCTTTTTTCCACATCTTTGCCAGCATTTCTTATCTCTTGCCTTTTTGATAATAGCCATCCTAACAGATGTGAGATGATATTTCATTGTGGTTTTGATTTTAATTTCCCTTATGATTAGTGATGTTGAGCACCTTTTCATGTTTTTCCACTCTGTATTATTGGGTGTCCTGTCAAAAATTAATTGATCATATATGCATGGGTTTATTTCTGGGCTTTCTACTCTGTCCACTGATCTATGTGTTTGTTTTTATACTGATACCATATGGTTTTTATTACTATAGCTTTGTAATGTAGTGTGAAATCAGGAACTGTTATGCCTCCAACTTTGTTCTTCTTTCTCAAGAATGTTGGCTATTTGGGGTTGTTTGTGGTTCCATACAAATTTTAGACATGTTAATTCTATTCGTGGAAAATGCCCATGGAATTTTGATAGAGATTGCATTGAATTTTACATCACATTGGGTAGCATAGAAATTTTAACAATATTAAGTTTTCCAGTTCATGGACATGGAATATATTTTCATTTATTTGTGTCTTCTTCAATTTCTTTCATCAGTGTCCTGTAGTTTTCAGTGTACAAATTTTTTACCTTCTTTTTAAAATTTATTCCTCAGTATTTTATTATCCAGAACACTGACATCATCAAATACTGGTAAGGATGTGGAGGAATGAATGAGAGTTCCAATTGTTCTACAACCTTACCAGCATTTGATGTTGTCATTGTTCTGGATTTTGACTGTTCTAATAGGTGTGTGGTGATATTTCATTGTTGTATTAATTTGCATTTCCCTGATGACATATGTGTTTTTTTTGTTTTTTTTTTTTTTTGGCAGTACGCGGGCCTCTCACTGTTGTGGCCTCTCCTGTAGTGGAGCACAGGCTCCGGACGCACAGGCTCAGCAGCCATGGCTCACGGGCCTAGCTGCTCCGTGGCCTATGGGATCTTCCCAGACCGGGGCATGAACCCATGTCCCCTGCATCGACAGGCGGACTCTCAACCACTGCACCACTAGGGAAACCCCATGACATATGATTTGAAGCATCTTTTAAAATACTTGTTTGCTATCTCTGTGTCTTCTTTCATGAGTTGACGTCTTTGATGAGATGACATTTTAGATACAATAACAAAGATACAGTCAATACAAGAAGGAATAGATAAGCTTTGGTGAGATACAGTCTTTGGCCCTTTTCAAATTGGGTTGCTTGTTTTCTTTTTTTTAAATTCAATTTAATTTATTTTTTTATAAAGCAAGTTCTTATTAGTTATCGATTTTATACATATTAGTGTATACATGTCAATCCCAATCTCCCAATTCATCACACCCCCCCACCCCCCACCCCCTGCTTTACCCCCCTTGGTGTCCATACGTTTGTTCTCTACATCTGTGTCTCAATTTCTACCCTGAAAACTGGTTCATCTGTACCATTTTTCTAGAATCCATATATATGCGTTAATGTACGATATTTGTTTTTCTCTTTCTGACTTACTTCACTCTGTCTGACAGTCTCTAGGTCCATCCATGTCTCTAAAAATGACCCAGTTTCATTCTTTTTATGGCTGAGTAATATTCCATTGTATATATGTACCACATTTTCTTTAGCCATTCGTCAGTCAACGGGCATTTAGGTTGCTTCCATGACCTGGCTATTGTAAATATTGCTGCTATGAACATTGGGGTGCATGTGTCTTTTTGAATTATGGTTTCCTCTGGGTATATGCCCAGTAGTGGGATTGCTGGGTCTTATGGTAATTCTATTTTTATTTTTTTAAGGAACCTCCATACTGTTCTCCATAATGGCTGTATCAATTTACATTCCCACCAACAGTGCAAGAGGGTTCCCTTTTCTCCACACCCTCTCCTACATTTGTTGTTTTTAGATTTTCTGATGATGCCATTCTATGTGGTGTGAGTTGATACCTCATTGTAGTTTTGATTTACATTTCTCTAATAATTGGTGATGTTGAACAGCTTTTCATGTGCCTCCTGGAGATCAGTACGTCTTCTTTGGAGAAATGTCTGTTTAGGTCTTCTGCCCATTTTTGGATTCGGTTGTTTGTTTTTTGATATTGAGCTACATGAGCTATTTATATATTTTGAAGATTAATCCTTTGTCCGTTGATTTGTTTGCAAATATTTTCTCCCATTCTGAGGGTTGTCTTTAGGGTTTTTTATAGTTTCCTTTGCTGGGCAAAAGATTTAAAGTTTCATTAGGTCCCATTTGTTTATTTTTGTTTTTATTTCCATCACTCTGGGAGGTGGGTCAAAAAAGATCTTGCTGTGATGTATTTCAAAGAGTGTTCTTCCTATGTTTACCTCTAAGAGTTTTATAGTGTCTGGTCTTACATTTAGGTCTTTAATCCATTTTGAGTTTATATTTGTGTATGATGTTAGGGAGTGTTCTAATTTCATTCTTTTACATGTAGCTGTCCAGTTTTCCCAGCACCACTTATTGAAGAGGCTGTCTTTTCTCTGTTGTATATTCTTGTCTCCCTTATCAAAAATAAGGTGACCATATGTGCGTGGGTTTATCTCTGTACTGTCTATCCTGTTCCATTAATCTATATTTCTGTTTTTGTGCCAGTACCATATTGTCTTGACTACTGTAGCTTTGTAGTATAGTCTGAAGTCAGGGAGTCTGATTCCTCCAGCTCTGTTTTTTTCCCTCAAGACTGCTTTGGCTATTTGGGGTCTTTTCTGTCTGCATACAAATTTTAAGATTTTTTTGTTCTAGTTCTGTAAAAAATGCCACTGGTAATTTGATAGGGATTGCATTGAATCTGTAGATTGCTTTGGGTAGTAGAGTCATTTTCACAATATTGATTCTTCCAATCCAAGAACATGGTATATCTCTCCATCTGTTTCTTTCATCAGAGTCTTACAGTTTTCTGAGTACAGGTCTTTTACCTCCTTATGTAGGTTTATTCGTAGGTATTTTATTATTTTTGTTGCAATGGTAAATAGGAGTGTTTCCTTAATTTCTCTTTAAGAGTTTTCCTCATTAGTGTATAGGAATGCAAGAGATTTCTGTGCATTAATTTTGTATCCTGCAATTTTACCAAATTCACTGATTAGCTCTAGTAGTTTTCTGGTGGCACTTTAGGATACTCTACGTATAGTATCACGTCACCTGCAAACAGTGACAGTTTTACGTCTTTTTTTCCAATTTGTATTCCTTTTATTTCTTTTTCTTCTTTGATTGTTGTGACTAGGACTTCCAAAACTATGTTGAATAATAGTGGTGAGAGTGGTCATCCTTGTCTTGTTCCTGATCTTAGAGGAAATGCTTTCAGTTTTTCACCATTGAGAATGTTTGCTGTGGGTTTGTCATTTATGGCCTTTATTATGTTGAGGTAGGTTCCCTCTATGCCAACTTTCTGGAGAGTTTTTTTCATAAATAGGTGTTGAATTTTGTCAAAAGCTTTTTCTGCGTCTATTGAGATAATCCTAAGGTTTTTATTCTTCAGTTTTTAATATGGTGTTTCACATTGATTGATTTGTGTATATTGAAGCATCTTTCATCTCTTGGATCAATCCCACTTGATCATGGTGTATGATCCTTTTAATGTGTTGTTGGATTCTGTTTGCTAGTATTTTGTTGAGGATTTTTGCATCTATATTCATCAGTGATATTGGTCTGTAATTTCTTCTTTTGTAGTATCTTTGGTTTTGGTATCAATGTGATGGTGGCCTTGTAGAATGAGTTTGGGAGTGTTCCTTCCTCTGCAATTTTTTGGAAGAGTTTCAGAATCATGCGTGTTAGCTCTTCTCTAAATGTTTGATAGAATTCACCTGTGAAGCCAGCTGATCCTGGACTTTTGTTTGTTGGAAAATTTTTAATCACAGTTTCAATTTCATTACTTGGGATTGGTGTGTTCATATTTTCTGTTTCTTCTTGGTTCAGTCTTGGAAGGTTTTACCTTTCTAAGAATTTGTCCATTTCTTCCAGGTTGTCCATTTTATTGGCATAGAGTTTCTTGTAGTAGTCTCTTAGGATGCTTTGTATTTCTGCAGTGTCCATTGTAACTTCTCCTTTTTCATTTCTAATTTTATTCATTTGAGTCCTCTCCCTCTTTCTCTTGATGAGTCTGGCTAAAGGTTTATCAATTTTGTTTATCTTCTCAAAGAGCCAGCTTTTAGTTTTATTGGTCTTTGCTATGTTTTCTTTGTTTCTGTTTCATTTATTTCGGCTCTGATCTTTATGATTTCTTTCCTCCTACTAACTTTGGGTTCTGTTTGTTCTTCTTTCTCTAGTTCCTTTAGGTGTAACTTTAGATTGTTTATTTGAGATTTTTCTTGTTTCTTGAGATAGGATTGTATTGCTGTAAACTTCCCTCTTAGAACTGCTTTTGCTACATACCATAGGTTCTGGATCATCGTGTTTTCGTTGTCATTTGTCTCTAGGTATTTTTTGATTTCCTCTTTGATTTCTTCAGTGGTCTCTTGGTTATTTAGTAACGTATTGTGTGCCTTCATGTGTTTGTGTTTTTACGTTTTTTCCCTGTAATTTATTTCTAATTTCATAGCATTGTGGTTGGAAAAGATGCTTGATATGATGTCAGTTTTCTTAAAATTACTGAGGCTTGGTCTGTGACCCAAGATGTGATCTATCCTGGAGAATGTTCCACGTGCACTTGTGAAGAAAGTGTTTTTGGATGGAATGTCCTATAAATATCAATTAAATCTGTCTGGTCTATTGTGTCATTTAAAGCTTGTGTTTCCTTATTAATTTTCTGTCTGATGATCTGTCCATTGGTGTAAGTGAGATGTTTTGAAGTCCCCCACTATTACTGTGTTACTTTTGTTTTTCTCTTTTTTAGCTGTTAGTATTTGCCTTATGTATTGAGGTACTCCTATGTTGGGTGCATATATATTTGCAATTGTTATATCTTCTTCTTGGATTGATCCCTTGATCATTATGTAGTGTTCTTCCTTCTCTCTTGTAACATTCTTTATTTTAAAGTCATTTTATCTGATATGAGTATTGCTACTCCAGCTTTCTTTTGATTTCCAGTTGCATGGAATATCTTTTTCCATCGCCTCACTTTTAGTCTGTATGTGTCCTAGGTGTGAAGTGGGTCTCTTGTAGATAACGTGTATATGGGTCTTGTTTTTGTATCTGTTCAGCGAGCCTGTGTCTTTTTGTTGGAGCAGTTCATGCATTCATATTTAAGGTAGTTATCGATATGTATGTTCCTATTACCATTTTATTAATTGTGTTGGGGGTTTTTTGTAGATCCTTTTCTTTTCTTGTGTCTTCCACTTAGAAAATTTCCTTTAGCGTTTGTTGCGGAGCTCATTTGTTGGTGCTGAATTCTCTTAGCTCTTGCTTGTCTGTAAACCTTTTGATTTCTCCATCAAATCTGAATGAGATCCTTGCTGGGTAGAGTAATCTTGGTTGTAGATTCTTCCCTTTCATCACTCTAAATATATCATGCCACTCTCTTCTGGTTTGTAGGGTTTCTGCTGAGAAATCAGCTGTTAACCTTATGAGAGTTCCCTTATGTTATTTGTTGCTTTTCCCTTGTTGCTTTTAATAATTTTTCTCTGTCTTTAATTTTTGTCAGTTTGATTACAATGCATCTCGGTGTATTTCTCCTTGGGTTTATCCTGACTGGGGCTCTCTGGGCTTCCTGGACTTGGGTGGCTATTTTCTTTCCCATGTTTGGGAAGTTTTCCACTATAATGTCTTCAAATATTTTCTCAGGTCCTTTCTCTCTCTCTTCCCCTTCAGAGAACCCTATAGTGTGAATGTTGGTGTGTTTAATATTGTCCCAGAGGTCCCTTAGGCTGTCTTCATTTCTTTTCATTCTTTTCTCTTTATTCTGTTCCATGGCAGTGAATTCTACCATTCTGTCTTCGAGGTTATTTATCTGTTCTTCTGCCTCAGTTATTCTGCTATTGATTCTTTCTAGTGTGTTTTTATTTCAGTTATTGTATTGTTCATCTCTGCTTGTTTGTTCTTCAGTTCATCTAGGTGTTTGTTCTTTAATTCTTCTATGTCTTTGTTAAACATTTTTTGCATCTTCTTGATCTTTGCCTCTATTCTTTTTCTGAGGTCCCAGATCAACTTCACTATCATTATTCTGAATTCTTTTTGTGGAAGGTTGCCTATCCCCACTTCATTTAATTGTTTTTCTTGGGTTTTATGTTGTTCCTTCATCTGGTACATAGCCCTCTGCCTTTCATCTTGTCTTTCTGTGAATGTGGTTTTCGTTCCACAGGCTCTATGATTCAGCATATAGTTTTACATGATATTGCCACTCTCATTTGAATAAAGGATGCAGCAAGTTTACAATTTCCTGTTCCAGAGACGATAATAATAGTGAAAGCTTCAGAAATAAATATCCTCAAAGTCACCATGAATGATTTGATTTGCAATTTCTGGAAGGCTTTCAACAATGGAAGAAGACAAACCTTGCATGTGAAATTTCACTTGACCCAGAAGCCCTGCTCTTAGTTCTCACACATCTTCTGACGTATGTCACAGTATCCTAGGATTGATGGTGATTTGTGAAGGTCGTCTCTTCAATCCATTTCTGCTATTGTTGGAGGGTCTCCTGCAGAGCTGGGGGGTTGCTGTGGCTCACCACAAGGACAAGGACACTGGCAGCAGAAGTTCTGGGACGTACTCCTTGGTGTGAGCCCTCCCAGATTCCGCCATTAGCCCCACCCTGGGTTGCTTGTTTTCTTATTTTTGAATTTAAGAATTATTTTTCTTTTTTGGCTAAGAGTTCTTTATCAGATGTGTCTTTTGCAAATATTTTCTCCCAGTCTGTGGTTTGTCGTCTAATTCTCTTAATATTGCTTTCAACAATGCAGAAATTTTTAATTTTAATGAAGTTCAGCTTATCCATTCTTACTCATTTGGACTGTGTCTTTAAATAAAACTGATGTTTTATTTAAAATGTCACTGCTATACCCAAGTTTATCTACGTTTTCTCCTATGTTATCTTCTAGGAATTTTATTGTTTTGTGTTTTACCCTTACATATGATTCATTGCAAGTTAGTTTTTGTGAAGGGTGTAAGGTCTGTGTCTACACTCATTTTTTCCCATGGGGATGTCCAGTTTTTCCAGCACCATTTGTTGAAGAGAATATCTTTGTTCCATTATATTTTCTTTACTATTTTGTAAAGGTCAGTTGACTATATTTAGTGTAGGTCTATTTCTGGGCTGTCTGTTCTATTCTGTTCCATTGATCTGTTTGTCTATTATTTTGCCACTACATATTGTGTTGATTACTGTAGCTTTATACTAAGTCTTGAAGTCATGTAGGGCAGTGCAGTCCTCCAACTGTTTTGTTCTCTTTCAATATTGTCTTGGCCACTGAGTCTTTTGTTTTTTCACATAAAATTTAGAATCAGTTTGTCAATATCCACAAAATAACTTGTTGAGATTTTGATTGGGATTGCATTGATTCTTTAGATCAAGTTGGGAAGAGAACTGGCATCTTTTTTTTTTTTTTTTTTGAGAACTGGCATCTTGAAAATATTTAGTTTTCCTATCCATGAACATGGATGGAATACATTTCCATTTACTTAGTTCTTTTATTTCTTTCGTCAGAGTTCTGTAGTTTTCATCATGTAGATTTTATATATATATTGTTATGTTTATACATAAATAGTTCCTTTTTTTGGTGCTAATGTAAATGGTATTATGTTTTTAATTTAAAATTCCACTTGTTTGTTGATGGTATATAGGAACGTGATTGACTTTTGTATATTAACCTTCTATTCCACAATCTTGATTCAATCACTTTTAGTTCCAGGAATTTTTTTTGTCTATTCTTTTGGATTTTCTACATACATCATCATGTCACCTGCAAACAAGTCAGTTTAAGTTCTTTCTTCTCAATATATATACCTTCTATATTATTTTTTTGTCTTGTTTCATTAGCTTGTATTTCCAGTACAGTGTTGAAAAAGAAAGATGAAGGGAGACGTTCTTGACTTGTTCTTGATCTTAGCAGGGAAGCTTCTAGTTTCTCACACTATTAAGTATGATGTTAGCTGTGGGATTTTGTGGATATTCATTATCAAGTTGAGGAAGTTCCCCTCTATTCCTAGTTTACTGAGAATTCAAGTGATCTTTTAAACTCCAACACCATCACATCTCTTTATGTCTGTAGATATATCACTGGAATATAAAATGTTAAGCTAATTGAATTATTCATAATATTATTTAAATCTCAGGAACTGGTACATAATGGGTACTAAAAATAAAATTTTTGAGTGACTGACAGTTCATCTTACAAAAAAATAATGTTAAAATACATTAAAAATATGCTTCAGTCCACTTGCAATTACAATAAAAAATTGGAAAACTCCACCCTAATGGCAAAGTTAAGTTTACTTATAATTCAAATTATGTGTAAATGATATCAAATTACTCAATGGAGCAACTTTATTCAGTGTAATAGTATTGTAATAAATTTTAATCTGCATATTTGAAATAACTTCTTCTCAAAGCAGATGACTTTGATAGCAATAATTATTAATTTTTATAATGTGCTAATAGCGAACTTCTAAAAATATTATTAAATTGTCAAATTTTAAAACATTTTAACTACTGAAAATTGAAAACTATTTAAATGGTAACATGGCCAAGTGAAACAAGATTTATCTTTAGGAATAAAAAATATATAGGCTCCAGTCCAGATGCTATGAAGAAACAGTCATTTAACAAATAATCATCATTATATGTAGGATATTTAATCTAGTTCTTTAACAGTGCAAATTTAGTGTTAAATACTGCATAGTATTTTTAAGTTATAGGAAGTTAAGAGATTTTCCTGGGGAAGCACTATGCAGTAGAACTGCCTGTAATGATGGAAATGTGCTGTATTTCACTGCCCACCATGGTAATGCCTAGTGACGTGTCAATTAAACACTTGAAATTTGTCAAGGGTGACTGAAAAAGTAAAATTTTAAATTGTATTTGATTTTTATTTATTTAAATTTTAATTCAGATTGCCACATATGGCTAAAGTTGAATCCAGGAGATTGAATTTCCTCAATTGATAGATATTAAATTAATGGACAGGAAAAATTAACTCTCTCAGAGTCTTACAATGAAGCCAAAAATCCAGCCATTTGGTATTTGAAAATTTCTCATTAATTTAAGTAACTTTTATGAAATTTGAGATATTTTGTGGTACTGTTAATACAATGGGAATTCATAGAAGGGAAAAACTGTGTCAATTGTGAAAAATTATGTGTCACTTATGGTTAAGTGAGGGATTCACAGAATTTTGAAGAATGTCTGAGCAGAATGAATCTTGGATCATTTAGGAAAGATTTATTAACATAATTTTTGTGGGTATTTCGTTGCTCTTGTTGTTGAAAGTGGCTACTTTGGAGATGAGCTCCATTTTTAAAAAGTGATAGCATTCTGACAAACCAAGAACTAAATAAACATATTTCTTGTATTAGCCAAAATGTTAATGGCTTAAAACAACATTTATTTATTATTGATACTTCACAGTTTCTGTAGGTCAGGAATCTGAGCATGACTTAGCTGAGTCCTCTGCTTCAGGGTCTCTCACAGGGCTGCAGTAATGGTGTTGGAGGGAGAAGCAATCTCATCTAAGGGCTCAATCAGGGGTGGATGCAAGGATCTGCCTCTAAGCTCAGTCATGTGATTATTTCCAGTATTCAGTTTCTCAAGAACTGTTGGAATGGTGGTTTCCATTTCTTGCTGACTGTTGGCTAGATGCCACCCTTAGTGTCTTCCCTTCTGGGTCCCTCCCTTGGGAAGCTCACAACATGGCATCTTGTTTCATTAGATCAAAAGCTCAAAATGCCAAAGAGATAACAATTGCAAGCAAGATGGGTATTACATATTTAGTGGCCTAATTTCAGAAGTGGCATCCTTAACTTTTATTTTACAAGCAAGTCATTAGGTCCAGTGCACACAAAAACAGAGAGGAATTACAAAAGGGCATAAATATCAGTAGAGGGGGATGAATGAGTGTCATTTCATAAGCTTCCCATCACATTAATTAACCAAAATATCAAAAAAAAATTTTTAAGGAATGTGATACTTTCCAATACCATTTATCAGAATTCCTACAAAGAAACCTCTGCCTTAAATACTAAAAATAAATGGAAGACTATGAAGCCATGAGTAGGATTTTTTTTATAGTATATTCACGCTAACAACCTAAATTTTGCAAATATAAGTTCTTAATACTGTCAACTGTGTTTAGTGTCACTTGCTGAATGAAAAGTGAAAGCTGGGAAAGTTCTACTAGACAAAGTTTTAGTTATTTAGTCCTGAGCACCATTTTTACTTAGCATTGTCATGTAACTCCATTGTTTGCAAACTTTACTTATTGCTATGGTGATGGTATGTGGTCTTTACCACAAATTGCACACAATCCTATAAAGACTCCTTGTCTCAAAAGAAGACTAGCTTCTAAGTTAAGAATGGACAAGGTAATCTAGTATGAGGAAAGTAATTTATCATAATCCAATAGCCTAGGAGACTGCTCATACATACAAAGTGGTCATTAATTACAAAAGGCATCCATACATTCTATTCCTGTGAATTACAGTTAGGGATTTTCTAAAGTGTTAAAGACTATGCATCCCCAAAATGGTAAAATTTGACTCTGATTACGGGCTACTAACTCTATGTTGTATTATTCTAAAAAGATGACAGAGAGATTTAAGTAGAAAATGTGTGTGACGTAAGATGCAAATCTTGTATCAGTTTCTACAGGATAGAATTGTAATTAAAATCAAACACCTGAAGAGACATAATTCTAATACCACTCATGCCCTCTTTCTCTTAAAGCCAGTCATTTCCCTTAGAGTTTTCAGTTTCCTTAATCTCTCTGCAGCATTTCAGCCTAGTTTACACATTATCTTGGTTTTTTTTTTTCCTTCTGTTTACAGTAAACTTCCATCAACAGTGGTGAAAGCTTGTCATCTTCTTTTCCTCATTAGACACTTACTCTTAACCTTCCATGTCCCATATAAACATGCTATGCCAAAGGTTACCAATAATATACAAATAAAATTAAATCCCCTGAATATTTACCTTTTCTAGTGTTGAATCCCTCTTATCTTTTAGCCCTTCTTGCAGCTCTTCCACTTCTTCTGCCTCAGGCTCATCTCTCCACGACCAATGTATATTCCTTGATCTTGATTCTTTCTCTGGCTTCTTAAATTTAGGAGTGTCTTGAGATTAAGACTTCAGCTTTTTGCTCTTCTTTGTCTAGACTCTGTTTAGTCACTGACTCTTGAAGAAATTATCCACTTGAGCGGCCATATCTGAGCTGGTGACTCCTACCTCTACATCTCCAGCATCTTTCCTGAGTATAAGTTCTGCTTGTGCAGCTGCTTGCTGAGCATTTGCACTTGGACAAACCTGTGTTACCTCAATTAAAATATAATTGCACTGAATTATATTATATCCTAAGATAAACAAACTTTTCTTTAACCTTTTATATTCTCTGTCAAATTTAGCAATTTTCTCTCAGTTAGCCAGGCTTAAAATAAAAGTTATCTTTGACTCTTGACTTGAAATATTGAGATTATTTGACCTTTCTAATTTCAACTTTTCTCACCTGAAAATGAGTATGATCATAAGTCCTACCTCAGAGTGTTGTTCTAAAGATTAAGTTATATAAAGCATTCAAAGTACTTAACACAGTGCCTGACATGTAAAAAGCCCCTTTTGTTGTTATTATATCATATTCTAGAATGGAATGATTTAGTATTTGAATACATATTTCTTTAAAATTTTATAGTATTACTGAAATTACAATCAAAATATCTATGAAATATTTTTCAGAGCTTGACAAAGTATATCTAAGTAGACAAGATTAGCCTAGCAAATTCTGAAATAGAGTAATGATAGGGACATGCCATATATGCTGTTGTAGCTGTTTTTATAGTTTAGTTTTATATATGATAAACACCTATTTATATAATAAGAAAACAACTTATATATAAATAAAATAACTAATTGAGGAAATCGTAAAAGCATGTATTGCCTGGATTACAAGAAAATTTAGAATTTTGTCCATAAAAAATTAAGACCAAATTAAAAAGGCAAATAATTTACTAAAAATGAAAAATTTTCACTGGTAGTTTAAATACTATACAAAACTATATACACTGTATAATAATCAAAGTGTGTAGATACTGTATATAAAATGCTGGTGAAATATTTTTCAATAGTATTTTAAATGCTATATCAACAACATATGAGGGTGCCTCCTTTATAGCAACATCACCAGTATTGATTATGGCCATTAATAAAAAGTAAGAAAAGACAAACTAGATAGTTTGATGAGTAAAACTTAGGATCTCATTGACGTTTAAATTCCAGTTTCTGTTACATGTAATTTGAATGTTTTTCCTTTCTGTTTATCATCTTTATTTTTTGTAAAAGTCACTTTTAAAAACCATTGAGAAAATGCAATGATGATGGAAGACTGTAGTTTGAGCAAATCTACCTCCTGCTTAAACACTTAGAGCAGATGGTGTATTTTAAAGGTGCACTGTTGATAAGTAGATTGAGAAAAGATTACTCCATGCCCAGTTAAGTTCTCACCTGCAGAAATGTCTAAAGAAAGTTGAACAACTTAGAGACAAACATACTCTATATTTTTTCTGGAATAGAATAGAGCTGTGATGAGAGAGCTGGGTTTTCTAACATGGTCCAGAATTTAACCACATCTTGTAAACTAATATGCGCAATAGTAATACTCTGAATAAGCTGTATTAACTCGGAGAAGCACAGAGGCTCAGTAGAGAAAGACTATCTCAACGTATTTGCTGTTTATAGGAAAAGAACCCAAGGGGATTCAGAAATGACATAAGGGAAATAGATATGAAATAAAATGTGACTGTCATGTATATACTGTTGAGCAACAACTAATATTTTCATATATAAGCACAATTAGGGCTTTCTAAGAAAAAATTAATGGCAACCAGGATTAGAGGATATTTGTCTGGTGAACATGCCTTGAATGTTGGAGACCTCCGAAGAGATTTACAGCCCTGTCTCCCCTGGAGCCTTTTATTTCATTCCAAAGGGTTGCAAACATCCAAGGACCTTCCTGTCTTCTCCAAGAGAGGATTTGTTTATGTTAGAAACTTAATGTCTTTTCCTCTCTCTGGAGGGAAAGGGGGGCTGCTGTGCAGCCGTTTCTGTGTAAACTCCAAAATTCTTAATCTCTGGGTTCTTCTTCTGTCATAGAGACTCTCCATTTTCCCTCATCACATCACCTCAAGGAAGAGAAGGGGGCATGAAGAACTATATGGTTATTGCTTTAAATAGTAATGATCTCTGACCCAGAAACCCTGAATTTTCTTACCTTGTATTGAAAACATATCATTGTTTGTCATTTGTGGCTATTAAAAGCTACACAGATCTAAAGAGGGGAGTTGGATTCTCTCTCTTGTTAATAACTGTGTTCTAAATAATTATTGTATTCTTGTAGCCACAGAGTGTGTAAATAGTACTAGTTATTTGCTTAGCACTGTGGGCACTCTGGGGCTCATATGTCTTTAGGGACCATGGAGTTTTGAGAAAGGGGAATTGCTAGCAAATGTGCAGGCAAATGAGACCAAATAAGACAACAAAAACAGTAACAATACATCTGAGTCTTGAATCCATGATACTTACCAACATTTAATGAGCTGAATTTTCAAAGTCCACAGAGGGGTGGTTCCTAAATAGTTTAAAAACCATTCAGAGATAAAAAGAGAGAGATAAAGGCAAATGCATTATAATGAGTTTTTTTCCATAATGAGAAATTCACTTGCTCTAAAGGACTGGCCTTCTTTTCTGAGATTTGCTTCCTACCTTTTGAAGTTAAAATATTATTTTAAACAGTAATGATAATGGCAAATTATATTTTATCTGTTGGTTCATTACATGATGGTAAAATGTCTCTATTATTGTTTTGAAATTGTATTAACAATGAAAGTGCAATCTTAGAACCATGGCTTTAAATGATTTGTATTTCTTACTGGTTATGAAATCTGTAGTTCTACCAGCAGCTTTGGATGAAAGTGGTTGCCTTGAGTTAGGATGTGGTAGGTTGCCTTGAGTTAGGATGTGGTAGGATGAACTTTGAGTTTGGATAACTCAAAGATACAAACAACTAAGTCATTAAATTTTAAACTAGAAAATGTGTTGTTTTATTATTTGCATATATATTTAAATATACATATTTAATATATATGCATATATATTTAATATTTCTCTAAGAAGTGAGAGACAGGAAAAGTTTTATATATATACAACATCAAGACAAATCAAATTACTTCCTCAGTAAGTTTCTTCATAAGAGGTATTACTCATTTCCTCCTAAAATTGTAAAACCCACTTAAACAGATGATATTATTACTGAACATAGTTTTATGAAAATTCCTAAGAAAACCTCAAACTTTAAATTAGTTCTATGCTGAATTTTCCAGGATTGATAAACATCAGTCCCAGATGCAGATGCCTGGGAGCACAGGACTTTGGAATATTTAACTATTAACCAAATCTTATCTGTTGAGTTTACTATCTTTGTGACTCTTCACTGAGTTGGAGGGAAACGTAGTTTAATTTTGATACGGGATTCTACTTTTACTATTTTACTCATTAATTAACCTCTATTCTAGGGCGCATGGACTATGTTTATTCATATTGCATCTCTCTTAAGCAATCCTGCTCTGCTCGGTGTATGTGCTCAACAGGGAGAACAAATGTCCACCCTATTAATGGTGGTACACATGTCAAACCATAAGGCTCTGGATTTGAGGCCACATTTCTAATTCCAATTGTGGTCCACATGGATACTGCTGTCTTGGGATTCACCCCAGTCAGTAATGGAAAAATCATGAGGCAATAGTAAAATAATTCCAGAGTTCATTTTAAAAAGCTCAAGACAGAGATCATAATATGAGGATAATATCATCCAGAATGTTTCCATCCTTTTCAATTTTTATCAGTTTTAATTACATTCCCAACAGCTTCTCTCAATATGGGTCCCTGACCTGTGAGAGATCTCTTGTAGCTCTCAAAGGATAGCTATTAATATAAAGAAAAGGGCATAAGTGCTATCCTAATAATAATGGCAAATGTTAAACTTTTGTAGATGTGTGTAGAAGTCTATGAAAGATGCCTGCTGACTACTATAGGTATAAAAAGTGTATAAATGGTGATTTAATCTTGTAAAATATTATTTAAATATATACACCTGTGTACATGTACATGTATATCAAAGCAATGCACTAAACATTCAACAAAATGATATTCTAAATCATTTTAATTTTGTTCTTTTAACTTTATAAATGAATTTGGTTTTAAGATATACAAATAAACCTTTAACAATTCTGAAGACACATTGTTCTAATTATATCTGGGATTAGTTCAATATCATGAACTTGACAAAATGGATTGCAAGAGGGAACAATTGAGATAAATAATGTACAAACAAGGTAATAAGAAGGACGATCAAGATACAAGGAGAACTGGAGAAATATTGGAGAAGACCAGGTGTGTGAGACAGTATATATAGTGAAATGCTGTTCTAAAAAGCTATCTTCAAATTTCAGAAGGGCTATCATATTAAATATATCTATATTTGTATCTATGCTTATGTACATGTGTCTTGGGTTACTTCAGAGGACAAAGACCAAGGTCAACGGGGGAAGATAGAGGAAAGTAAATTTCTGTATAATTCAATTAAAAATCTAAAAATGTCAACTGTTTAAAATTTGAATAGGTGACGTTATGAAGTAGTAATACTCGTTCCTCTCTCTACTCCCTCCAAAAATTTCAAGCAGAGGCCAGAACATTTGAGTAACTGTATATTCCAAATCAGAGATTCTAGGACAGTAAGAATTAAACATAATTATTTTCCTGGTTATGTGTCTATCATAAATTCTTATAGAATTTTCCAATATTTTGTTTATCATTAAGTTAGAACACTGATTTTAATAGTTACAAAATTTGGATTATTTTAAAAACTGTTCAAGGTAGGGGATGCAAATAGGAAACTAAATTTCTTCAAAATTATTCATTAGTCTGGCCTTTGAAGGAATTATCCCAAGTCCTAGTATAATAAAACCTAAACTTTTGTTTGATCATTCCTCAACCTCCACCAAAACTTGAGTGACTTATTTCATTGCTTCTTAAAACTTACCTCTGACTCTTTCCAATTTTCTTCATACAGAGATAGTAGAATATAAAAATATATTTAAAAACAAAGGTTAGCGTCTGGCTTGGCAACTTACTAGCTTTGTAACCATGAATAAACTCATAACCTCACTGAGATATTAATGCTTACCCCATTCACTTACTTACTATGAGTATTAAATGGTATAATGTAGAATATGTAATGTGTACCAAGGAGCCTGGCCTGGAATATTACCTACTAATATTTTCAAAATTCAAAGCAATTGATTTCCCTCAGAACAAGTATTGTATATACTCTCTAAGTATTGCATAACTTTTGGGATTTCAAGTCTTGAATATTTTCTGAGTTTTCAGTGTGTGTTTTTCATTGGAAGATCTATTTACCCATCCTACAAATATTCATTCAATACATATAATGTGCCATTCTGTCAGGTACTATTATCAATAAATACAAAAATATGATAAAATATTAGTATTACTGTGATAAGGAGGGTGATCATATAGTTTACTGTCCCACTATGATAATAAACAAACAGTATAAATAAATATTATTGAACTTAAAGGAGCATTTCACTTTAGGTATTTTCTTAACCCATAAATACAAGAAATACAATCACCATAATATCAGGAGGGGGAGGAGTCCATGTAATTTCTTAACTTTAATAAATTGGTTTCAAGGATCTATAGTATAAAACTTTAATGAAGGGCTTCCCTGGTGGCGCAGTGGTTGAGAGTCCGCCTGGTGATGCAGGGGACACGGGTTCGCGCCCCGGTCCGGGAAGGTCCCACATGCCGCGGAGTGGCCGGGCCCGTGAGCCATGGCCGCTGAGCCTGCGCGTCCGGAGCAACGGGAGAGGCCACAACAGTGAGAGGCCCGCATACTGAAAAAACAAAAACAAAAACAAAACAAAAACTTTAATGAAATGAGTAGGTAATTCTATATAATACATAAACATATATCAAAAAACCCTATCAATTTCCAGTATTCATATAACTGTGTGAATAATGATATTCAGAAATAGTGTGTAATGGTCATTTAAAGATGAATATTGTTCCAAGTTTCTTTTCACATTTTGAGGGTAGGTAAAACCAGAAATAAAAAAGAGAGGGGAACCCTTCCCAGGACCTCATTAGTCTCGGCATAATCCTTAATATCTACCTGTCTTCTCTCCACTGTAATTGAGTCATTTCAGTCAAACTCAATCAGCTAATAATGTTTTTATATTTCTGTATCACGATTTTGGTTTGATTTAGTATCCTTACATATTTGGGAGGAAAGCAGATTGAGTTTGTGCAGAAATCCAGTGCACTTGTAGCTATTTCCTCCTCTTCCAGTATTTCTACTTTTATTCCTTGCATTGACTCCAGTGATCTTACACTTGAAGTTGAATTTATAGCACTCTCTGGGGAAATTTTTTACAACTATGTTCTGAAGCAGGCAGCACATGAAGAAAATAGTTGCTCAGGTATGTGTGAAAAGAAATAGATATGCCAAGATAGTTGGGGGAAAATGTGTGAAAGCTGAATTTCTTTAGATGGAACATGAGTTAGGTCAACTATGTTTAGGGTTTCACCTGATTGTACCTATTTCATTCAGTTAAACTGAAATCAAAGTCTTATTTATCCAAAAGAAGTTTGGGTGAATTAGATGAACTCTTTACAGCCACTAAGGTGATATTTACTTCCCAAAGTAAAAGGCAGTGTAGATTTGTTATATAAAGACACCATGTCTAGCACTAAATTTCTGCTCACAAGTTTAGCCAAATGAAAAGAAGAATGTAGTCATCCTTATTAGTTATATGTCAAAGACTCAAATACATTTATGTTCTATTGTAGAATAGGAATAAATAAGAAAAAAAAGGAGCTTAACTTGAGAAGTAGATTTGCTTGGATTTCAGTCTGTTTCGTCACTCGCTGGTTAGTGAGATATTGGACTAAGCATGTGAATTCCTGTCTGCTTTATTAAAATAGCTAGGAGTCTTCTGGTTGCAAGTGACCAAAAGCCAATAAAAATTGTTTTTTGGCTGCTAAGATAATGTATTGGCTGACATAATAAAATTGAATCAAAGGCAGTGATGAAGCTCAGATATGCTCAGAACCAGACTTCAATCCCATCAGGATTTCTCTCTTCATTTCCCTTTATTTCCTTTCTCTTACATCAGCTTTCTCAGCTTTTCCACTAGAAAGCACAGACCTGTGTCTCTTGGATCTAACTGGAAACATCTCACGGAAGAACTTTGATTAAACTGGCCTATATCAATTGTTTACATATAAATACAGGGAGATGGAATAGCGTAATTGACAGCAGCCACTGGAGTGTCATGCCTGATGTGAGAAAAGGAACAGGTCCCTAAATAGTGGATGCTACTCAAATAGGGAGAAGTGATGAGCATAGGAAAAAGTAGATGTCAACTATGGTAACAAGGTCATTGTAGGAATTACAAATATAAAGCCAAGCCTGGCACATATTAATTACTTAATACGTATAGATTTTCTTTGCCTTTCATTCCCTCCCTTAGAGATGGCAGAATGGCTGAAATGACTCCAACATCTTAGTTCTACTGGATCTCCTGTTTCTGTAATCAAACTGGATTTATTTTATCTCTTAAAGAATTCCTTTGAAATCCAAGTGTCTCTAAGGAAAAATATAGCATGATGTTGTGCTAAATAAGCACACATTTTTAGGGACTTCCCTGGCGGTCCAGTGGTTAAGACTCTGTGCTTCTAGTGCAGGGGTCCATGGGTTCGAGCTCTGGTCGGGGAACTAAGATCCAGCATGCCACATGGTGCAGCCAAAAAAAAAAAAAAGCACACATTTTTAGTCATACAGACTTGGGTTCTAATCTCACTTCTGCCACTTGCTAGTTCTGTGCCTTTGGGCAATTAATTTTTCTCTAGCCCGGTTTCCTCATCTATGAAATAGGGATGAGGTCATTTTAAGAATGTGATAATATTTATGAATTGCTTAGCAGAATATTTGGAAACCAATAAGTAAAATGATAGTTACTGTTAGGGTTGTTCTGGAATTGCTTTATTTTCCAAGTGATCCTTGTCCCATCCAGGATAACCCGATGCCATGAAGATTACCAGCAGATATTCATTGAGCATCACCACTTAGTGTTTTTGATCTTTAAATATTTTTTGTATACAGAAACCCAGAATTTTTTTTTAAGAAAGAAAGACAGCAGCAGTGTAAATCAATGAAAAGAGCAAATGAAAAGTTCATCAGCTGTGAGTCCTAATTTCAGTTTTTCCATTCATGTATTTTGTGATTTTCAAGAAGTCCTTAGCTTCTTCCTTCAACTCTGTCTGGCTCAATCTTCTATTTGTAAATCTAAAATGAAATGCTATATCTCAATATCATAGCTTGCTTTCAAAGAAGTAAATAATAAAAGATACTATAAAAAGTCAGTGTTTAATAGTGACCTATAATTAACCTGTGGAACAAGGTTATATAGTATACTGAATGTTTTCATTACTCATATAAGCTAAATGAGGTCTTAAATGTTTCAATGAACCTGAAAATTCTGATGCATATTAAATTTTAAAACTACAGAAACTATTTTCATTGTGAGGAAATCACCCACTGCTACACCAAGGCAGCTCATAAATATAACCTTTTTACATGTGTAGAACCTTTTAACCACTATATCCCCTACTTTAGGTGAGGCATATGCAGGAAAGAACAAAGGTGTGTATGTTACTTGATTTTGTGGTGTTTATAGTCTATTGGGGAGAAGATATTAAAGAGAACAGTAAGAGTCAGTGGCAAGTATGGAGGTTCCTTAAAAAACTACAAATAGAATTACCATATGACCCAGCAATCCCACTACTGGGCATATACCCTGAGGAAACCAAAATTCAAAAAGAGTCATGTACCAAAATGTTCATTGCAGCTCTATTTACAATAGCCCGGAGATGGAAACAACCTAAGCGCCCATCATCGGATGAATGGATAAAGAAGATGTGGCACATATACACAATGGAATATTACTCAGCCTTAAAAAGAAATGAAATTGAGCTATTTGTAATGAGATGGATAGACCTAGAGTCTGTCATACAGAGTGAAGTAAGTCAGAAAGAAAAAGACAAATACCGTATGCTAACACATATATATGGAATTTAAGGGAAAAAAATGTCATGAAGAACCTAGGGGTAAGACAGGAATAAAGACGCAGACCTACTGGAGAACGGACTTGAGGATATGGGGAGGGGGAAGGGTGAGTTTTGACAGGGCGAGAGAGAGTCATGGACATATACACACTAACAAACGTAGTAAGGTAGATAGCTGGGGGGAAGCAGCCGCAAGGCACAGGGATATTAGCTCGGTGCTTTGTGACAGCCTGGAAGGGTGGGATGAGGAGAGGGGGAGGGAGGGAGACGCAAGAGGGAAGACATATGGGAACATATGTATATGTATAGCTGATTCACTTTGTTATAAAGCAGAAACTAACACACCATTGTAAAGCAATTATACCCCAATAAAGATGTTAAAAAAAAAAATAAGAGTCAGTGGCAGAGGCAATCATGAGAATGTACTGTTCAGATCTTCTCTGATGAGAGAACTTACTAAAAGGAGTAGCTAAGTGACAGCCTGCATTGCAGTGTACATGCTGAGGCTACTGTCTCCTCAAGTTCCTATCAGTGTCTGTCATACAGAGTGAAGTAAGTCAGAAAGAGAAAAATAAATACCGTATGCTAACACATACATATGGAATTTAAGAAAAAAAATGTCATGAAGAACCTAGGGGTAAGACAGGAATAAAGACACAGACCTAGAGAATGGACTTGAGGATATGGGGAGGGGGAAGGGTAAGCTGTGACAAAGCGAGAGAGAGGCATGGACATATATACACTACCAAACAAGGTAGATAGCTAGTGGGAAGCAGCCGCATAGCACAGGGAGATCAGCTCGGTGCTTTGTGACCACCTGGAGGGGTGGGATAGGGAGGGTGGGAGGAAGGGAGACGCAAGAGGGAAGAGATATGGGAACATATGTATATGTATAACTGATTCATTTTGATATAAAGCAGAAACTAACACACCATTGTAAAGCAATTATACTCCAATAAAGATGTAAAAAAAAAAAAAAAGCAGAAAAAAGATCCTATCAGGTAATAACTGTGCATGGTAGGGGTACTCCAACCATTGCATTGCCCAGTGAGTGAGTTTTCTAATGGAAAATTTTGTTCTGGGGCTCCCCATCAGCCAGAGAAAACCATCAGGGCATTTTCAGAGCTGCACTATAGTCTGAGGCTCTTCTTACACAATCTTCCTTTCTTCTTATTTTCTTTAACAGGAGTCAAACCTGCATTGAGGTCGGTAGGCTCCTCCCACTCTCCTGCTCCTTCCCCATTTATTTTTTTATTTTAAAATTTTATTTATTTATTTATGGCTGCATTGGGTCTTTGTTGCTGCATGCTGGCTTTCTCTAGTTGCGGCGGCGGGGGGCTACTCTTCGTTGCGGTGTGTGGGTTTCTTGTTGCAGTGGCTTCTCTTTGTTGCAGAGCACGGACTCTAGGCACGCATGCTTCAGTAGTTGTGGTACACGGGTTCAGTAGTTGTGGCTCACAGGCTCTAGAGCACAGGCTCAGTAGTTGTGGTGCACGGGCTTAGTTGCTCAGCGGCATGTGGGATCTTCCTGTACCAGGGCTTGAACCCATGTCCCCTGCATTGGTAGGCAGGTTCTTTAACCACTGTGCCACCAGGGAAATCCCCCCTTTATTTTTCACAAGTGTTTCATCCAATAAATCTCTTGAATGACGAATTTCATTCTGGTATCTGCTTCTCAGAGGAAATACACAGACACAGTATCCAAATGAGCATTACTATCAATGATTTTAAAATTATAGACCTAGTTGTATAGGGATACTAAAATCATAATAGGGTCATTTAGTTCTTTTCAAAAAGCCTAATGTAACTATATGTTTAACCTAACTAGTTCTGCATACATTATGTACTAGTCAAAATTAGTTTGCTAGAAAAAAAATGAAGTAGTCTGTTTTTTGCTGCCTTCCTGTTCACAATCTTGTTTTTGGAATGGATTTTCACCTTCAGCTCCACAACCTCTTGTCCCAGCGAAAGGTGATTTGATCAAGGGACCTCCAGTCCTTGGAAAGGCAGTCCTTGCCCATGGCTAAGATAATAAAATTTCCTTTAGGAAGATTATGTACAGTAAACATAAAGTTTGTAGTCCATGCATGGTGTATCCTAGAGCTGGAAGAATATATAGACATGTGTTGGGTAGTTGGCTTGAGTTCTCTAGAAAAGGATGGCAATCATGAGTGGGAAAGATAAAAGCAAAGAAGAGATCATAAAGCCCCTGAGAGATGGCGAGAACAACCTTGTTTTCATTTTCCATTTTTGTCTCAGCTCACTAAGTTGTCATCAATCAGAAAAAGGAAGGAAACTAATTTATTTATTCTACCAATATTTATTAAATATTTGCTATGACCAGGCATTCTTCCAGGTGATGGGGATACAATAATGAAAAAAAAAAATGCATTCCCCTGTGAATTTTACATTCAAGGAGAGAGCCAGACAACAAAAAAATGTGCATTAATAAGCAATTAATGCATACATTCATAAATATATAAATAATTTTATTTGAAATTGGTAAGTACAATGTACAGCAGGGGAAGAGGGGTGGAAAGACTGGAGAACAGGAAGACATTGTTCTTTTAGATAAAGAGGAAGGCACCATTAAGAAGATAACATTTGAGCATATGTGAATGGAGTGTAGGAATGAACCATGTGAACATCCAGAAAAAGTTCATTCTAGCAGAGAAAATGCCAATGTTGCCACCAGAGTGACAGCTAGACAAAGAGGTGAAGTGAAAGAGAATAATCCCTATTGCTCCCGCTGGTCCTAAGATTATAATAGGTATTCATTTCCCTTCTCCACCACACATTCTGTATATCCCCCACCTTAGACCAGTACCACAGCTAGCCTGGGTTGCTTGTGTGCCTTCTGGTGTGACCTAGACCATCCCCAAGAGTTTAAATCCTTAATTATCATTCTTTCTTGGGCCATGCTTGCTGCAACTGCCCATTTACTGTTATCACTGGGCACAGATACACCAAGCAATTCCGCAGTAAAGCCTCTGTCTTACTGGCATCATCCCCCCTACTCCCATTGCGTAGGAGCTACCCTTGCTCTTGAGGATGACTAGAAGCAGTAACCCTCTTTTCCTGATAGTGCAGTTGGTTTCAGTGGCATGAAGAAGCCAGAGAGACGAGGGGCTAATTGTAGCTTCACGTTCATTGGGACCCTTGCTATGTCTCCTAGCTGAATTATTCCTGCTAAAAACCAGTACTTCTAACCAACCACGGCCTAAGGTCTGTCTTGGGAATGGAAAGACAAATTCTGTAATCAGTTCACTGGAAGTGAAAGTAAAAGAATCAATTTACTTGTACCTCTTGGTTCCCGGATTTATGTATTCGATCTATAGATGGCCAAGTACCATATATCAGTTGGTAGTCCAAAGTAAATACATACTTTATCCTGGAAGACAGGACTCCAGTCTGGAGAGTGTTGTCCCTAATCTGGTACATTACCTAAGCCTTTAACAGACCATTCTACTGTGCAGTTTAGTCAACTGCTTCTGAGCAGTGGGTTATAGAAGACGGGTGTATCCCCTGCTGTGCACCCAGTATTGCCCCAATATGCTTTAAAATGTATGCAGTGCTCTGCAGCAATATTGTACGGAATGCCATGTTAATAGATCGGCTGTTCTATAAACCCTCAGTTAGTGGTGCTATCAGTGGCATTGTGGACAGAAAAGCAAACCCATAGCCATGGTATGAATCAATTCAAATAGGAACAAATCACTATTACCTCTAGGAAATGATCCAGTATCATTCACCTTCCACCAAAAAAAAAAAAAAAAAAAAAAAAAAGCTGTGTGTAATGGTGCTGTGTCAGTTACTCAGCATCAGTCTCTTGGGTGGCAGGCGGGGCATTCTACAGTGTCATTAGCTAAACAAGGATTTGAAGTAAGAGGCACTAATGGTGTTGGGTCCATATATATTCTTCACCTCTATCTTCATGGTTGCTTTCCCCTCTGTACCAGCATCAGGTGACTGAAGAGAAATAGGCTGACATCCATTGGATGAGTTATTCTTTTCATCTAAATTTTTTTTTAGAATTTCTTCTGTGTACATACTCATTAGTAGCCATATGCTCTGTATCTTTTCTCACAGATATATGTATACATCTTTTCTCCAGAGCTTTTTTGTTTCTCATTTTCAAATCTTGTTCTTTCCAGAGCATTAATTAATCAGCAAAAGCTGTTCTCCCACAGCTGAGGAGTCCATGTGTTGATATACCCATACTTCAAACAACTTTTCTCCTTGTAATAATTGCTTGCCTACTGGAACACTATTCTCTTATGACTGTCATTAAAGCAACAACTGAGTAGCTTTATAATGACAGTTACAACAGCTAGAATAACAGTGCCCCTATATACTAATTATTTCTCTTGTTTTCTCCTGCCTTGTCAGTTGATAATATGAATTTCTTCATAAGGTTATAGTTTACCATGAGGAAGAAGCACAGGTACAATAGAAGCAGATAACATGAGTTTGAGTCACCTGCATATATAATTTATTCATGCTTTTTGGAGCTTCTTGGGCCCAATACAAAGTATACCTATTTGCATTATCCAGTGGGTACTGTGTCTATCTGACTGCATGATTCAGTGGCTCTGATAATATCAAGCTCATGGTGGATAACTTCAATTCCATAGTCATTTGATGTTCTTGATAAGACATTAGCAATGTTGAACTCCATCCAAGCCCTTTGCTCCAAGAAAATATCAACGGTTAAGAAATCTTACCCTCCTTTTGTGTCTAGGATATATCTAATGACCTTGGATTGTCCTGCTCTTGTATAGTCTAAGACTCATCTTCCCCTTTCCTGAATTTCTTGGGTAAGACCTATCTTTAAACTTTATCATGACGATCTTAAGACCCACACATAACTCATTTGTCTACCTGTATTTATCTAATCTCAGGTTCCTTCCATTTCTTCAAGACATTTCTGATTAACGAATATCTCCCCACTGCAATCACCTGAATAAAACCATCTCCTTAATTGTTGCATTTTGTCTTCTAGGGCTTTCTAGCTTTTTCGGACCCCATGATATGCCAGCAGCTGTTTTACAAATGGTGAGTAGTTTCTGTTGTACTCTAAAAATGTTGTATTATTACTTTAAATTATTTTTAATTTTTAGATTATCGGTTGGTTTTGATATTAAGAATGATGCCAAATTACATTTGAAAAATCTTTTCTACATCTATCAAGATATTGGTTTTCTACTGCTAATGTGATATATAGTACATGAAAACAATTTCTAATATTAAACCAACAAAATATAAGGATATATTTTACTTGATTGTGTAGATTAACCTTTCATGATATTTTTTTGAAATTTTTATTGAAGTATAGTTGATTTACAATGTTGTATTAGCTTCAGCTGTACAGCAAAGTGAATCCGTTATACATATACATATATCCACTCTTTTTTTAGATTCTTTTCCCTATAGGCCATTACAGAGTATTGAGTAGAGTTCCCTGCTCTATACAGTAGGTCCTTATTAGTTATCTATTTTATATATAGTAATGTGTATATGTCAATCCCAATCTCCCAATTTATCCCTGCCCCTCCTTATCCCCTGGTAACCATAAGTTTATTTTCTATATCTGTGGCTCTACTTCTGTTTTGTAAATAAGTTCATTTGTACCCTTTTTTTAGCTTCTACATATAAGCGAAATCATATGATATTTGTCTTTCTGTATCTGACTGACTTCACTTAGTATGTGATGATATCATTTAATTTGAATGCTTATTCTTATGTTCTTGCATTCATGCATCTGTCAGTAATTTTTTGGTAAACTTAGCAGAATTTTTTGTCAGATAAATGCATTAGATTCATTTCACTAGATTCATAAAGTGAATTTTGAAGTGTACCATGTTTTTTATGCTCTAAAATATCTTTATAATGTGGAAATTATCAATTTCCTAATATTTTGAAAGAATTATTCAATAAAAGTGAATCTTACTTATTCTTTTTTATTGGTAAATATATCTTTAATATCAGTAATACATTTTAATTATACTACTTGCCTAGCTATTACATATTGTGTCAATTTTGAACATTTATTTTATAGAAAATAAGATATTTTGGTGAAATTTAAAAAAAATTGTTAGTAATCATTTGCATACTATTTTATTATAATTAATAACTATATATATATTTGTATTTTCTTCTCCATCTCAAGAAATTATAGTTACAAAACACAGTGCAAATATTATGGATCATACAAAGTAATGATCATAATACAGCTAACACTTTGGCCAGTTCAGAGAGAGAAAGGGAGAAAGTGTTAGGCTATTTTTAAGAAATACTTCATAGATTTTACAGATTTTGCATATTTCATAGATTTTATAGATTTGGCGTAAGATATTTTAAGTAATTTAAAAATACAAATTCAAATGCTTAATGCTCCACATAAATTTTATTATAAGAGTTTGAAAGCAGATGCATCTGATATTTATCAAGTTTTTCAAAGAGAGAAGAAAATTTTACTTACTCTTACCTAAATCCTATCTCCTGAGTTCTCTTACCCACCCCCTTGGGGGGAAGGAGAAGATTATTCGAATTATCCTAGGATAATTGACAGTGGAACAGTCCATTGCACTGAGAGGCCAAGCCTGCTCTTGTACAGGACTGCAGCCTGATCTTTTGACCTCAACCACAATCATACAAGAGTGTGGCAGCAGTATAGCTTCCATAACTGTGGCAGCAACAGTGCAATCTCAATGGGTCAGACAAAAGTCGGTTCATCTTTTTTATACTCCCAATCAAGATTCAAATAACATGGGTGTTCAATCTCATTCCAAGGTCATTTTGTTATAGAAAAAGAGACACCAGCGTGTTAACAGTGGTTATATCTTGATTTGGGGTTTCCAGATTGTTTTATTGATTTTTGTTTTCATTATTTCTATCTTCTATATTTCTATGATGATTGTATATTAAAACAGTAAGGAGAGATATAAAATAAGCAAAATACTACTGGAAGTATATCTGCTAAAATATTTATGGAGATTTAATCTGAAAATTGAGTTATTGGTGATTTTTTCCTTTCTTCTAAAAATAGTAGTTAGGAAAAAAGTTAGGTTTTAAAAAGAGCTTTAAAAAAAAAAAGCTACCAAAGGTGGAATGAATGTGATAAATTTGTTGTGAACAGAAAGAGAAAAATGTCCCACTCTACTCTTGACATTTGTGAGCAACCTTCCTACGCTGAGAATTTCTAAGCTTTCTCTATCCTGGGTTTTTGCTCATGATTTCAAGTATTAATGCCCCCTTTTATTTTGGCTTTGAATGTTATTTTTCTTTTTCCTAAGCCCCTCTTTTTATTTGTATTCAACTTTCAGTATATCTAGCTCCCAAACTCTCTATAACCACTGCTCACTTGATGGATGTTCCCCTTTCCCAATTTATTCATCACTGTCACTTTACGATCATTTAAAATAAGACATAGTCTTTCACACTCTCAAAGTAGAGTGTCTCTGGGGATTACTGCAACTAATCAATTAGCAGTTGAGCAATCTTGTTATAAATAATCTCAAATGCATTATAAAATATGAGCTAATTGAAATAAATGGTAGAGTTTAAACCAATGAATACAATAATGCATCAGAGTAAACAACTGGTGAAATCACTAATACAGGACTAGGAAGGGCAAGCTGCTTCTTTCAATTTGTATTTAAAAAGTGGTTAACCAGGCTGTTTCCATGAATTGAGAAATGTAGGTCATTTAAAGAGTAATGAACTGTTTTCTAAAATCAATAAATTATGGAATGATGAGAAAATATTTTGAGGTGTCCTCTGTGGGCACATTAATGCTTTTCTAGAGACTGCATAATTGCTTTGCTCAATTATTTGAAGAAAAGATTGGAATGCCTCCTTTGAAAGGAAACCAAATTAGAACTATGTCAAACTCCACAGCAGCCAATCTCCAGGGGCTCTTGTGCAGCAGTCACTCCTTGGATTCTTAGAATGTTCCTTGAGCAGCAGTTAAATTGATTCCATTGCATCTTTCAGAAATCAAAGATGAGTGCTCATGTATTTCTGTAATTTTGACCACTGGATTGTCTGGATACAGGTATGGATTAGACATTGTCACCAGATTCTCTATCTATATTTTACTCATTTTCTTTTATGTGGATTGGGCAGCATATAAATGCAAGTGAATATATATAGACAAATTATTTATATGTGTGTGTGTGTGTGTGTGTGTGTGTGTGTGTGTAATTTGTAGGTCAAATGAGAATGCCAGACAAACACAAGGACTTTATAAAATGGAGCTGCTCCAAGGTTTATTTATTTTACTCTGACCACTAGAATCATGAATGTAAGAGACAGAAATAAGCACCTTGTCCAGGTTCCTAGTTATTGTAACAAGACCAGCCATGTTTTTGGTTGCTTGTTTTTACCCAAGACTTACTAAAAATAGCAGAGACTTTTGGTGGAAATAGGTGAAACCCATCCTATACTGTTGTACAGTTAACTTTACACAGCTATGAGCTACAGAGTATAAACCGTGGGCTGGTTACTTTCTACTTTCTATTTCATCTTATGATATGTTTGGTGAGAGTATCAAGAAAGAGGAGCTAATGGATGTGAGATACCTGAATCCTTCATAACACTGTTTCTCAGGGATAGAGTTTCTCACAGATTCATGCCCAGTAGAATCACCTGGTCGAGAAAGCTTTTACAGTCAGGAGGAGTAAGAGGCTACTAGGCTAGGGCCACCTTAACAAAGATCATAATTTAATTATTTATGGTGGTATCTTGTTAATGGTATGTTTTTAAAACCACCTTATAGTAGAGAATCATTGTATTGGAGTTCAGACTTACAAAGTTCCTCTTGCATTTGCCAAATCCAATTTGACCCCATTTCCCTGGCACCCATGAAACACCTGTACAGTGACTTGCACTCATTATTTTCTTCCTGTAGCTGATGGTGCATATACAGTTTTTTTGTGTGTGTTTGGCATATTTAGGAGTTCTGCAGTGAAATTAGTTAAAAACAAAAAAAAGACGACATCAGAATCAATTTTTACTGTATGTTTTAGGAAACTCAGTATACTTCATTTCATTTTTAACTGGACCAGCTGACTTTACCATTCCCACTTTCCTTTTCCCCTGAAAAAAGGAAATATATTTTACATTAATATGGCAAATTGAATTTTTGACCCTTTCTTTTATTTTGTCTTAATATCCTAATTCTAAATGGTTTGGCTGTCAGCTGGTATCTGTTTATAAATGTGAAAATGCCACCAGTCACATTACTCAGGTTGCACCATGGTATGCCTTTTTAAGTAAGAGTAATAGTTGTAAAAGCTTTACTTCTTACTAATTACATATAGATAACTCCAGATGGTCCAAAATTTATTTCAGAGTCCAGAAACTGGATTGAATCAATTTACCATTACTAGCACCTAGAATCCTCATCTATACTTGTGAGTCAGTAATGCCTAATGGTGAAGGAGATAAGCTCTTACGTTGGGTATGTGTGACCAGCTCTTAGCTCTGTCACATACTTGCTTTTGTCCCTGGGTGTTTTTATTCTCTCTGTGCTTCTCATTCCTCACCTATAAAGTTAGGATAAATATAATCATCTCACGCACAGGATTGATCCTATGCACACGACACATAATGAGTGCTCAGTGAGTTAGCTGTTATTTAATATTTTTGATATGGGCTCCTTTCTTATTCAGGTTAGACTTACGTGAAATACCCTAACTACCTAACTGAAAGGCCACCTCCAATGCCTCTCCTGTATCCCAAAGTCAAGTGTGATCTATAATATAAATATTGATACATCTATATTATGCACCTTCAATGTGTGACTTTCTAATATCATCAGAGACCCTGTGCCTATTTTACCTAAATTATCTTAATATGAAAAAAATACCCAAATTGCAGCTTTAACTCTCCAAATCGAAATGCCTACACTGAAATATATTGAAATTATTTAAATAGATTTAAGTCAGGAACACATTTTTCTTTGGAAAGATTTATATCAATGTATTATAAATGGTTATCTCTGGGTGAATATTATGGACATTAAAATTTTTCTTCTTTTATCGTATTCATTTTCTGATTATTCTAAACTAAATAGTTATTTTTAAATAAAATTGATTTTTAGTTAGTAACACACCACTTTCATATTGATATTGTAACTTCATTTATTATACCATTAAATCTGCTTTATATAGTGATTAAACCACATAATTTTGAAAGGTAGAAAGTACTTCAGTAAGTCAATTTTAGACTAATAGAAAATATTACATAAATCCAAGCAAGTATGCCTAGCTAGGTGAAACATGATTGATGGAAAATGAAAATATTATGTCTAGCTGTCTGTCTAGAACATAGCCTTATGATTTACTATAAAATATATAAAGCACCTCCTCATCCAAATCTCACTTTCTCTGTCTCTCAAAAAATGAATGAAACATAGCTTATGTAATTTCTTTTCTTTGGGCACTGATATATATTTTCTGAAATTCTGTTGAGAAAAGTCAAAACTACTGTTTTAGAGCTTATAGATCTTCTTGATGTTAATTTGGTATGTATTAAGTGAACATACCTTGGGTAAATCTAATGTTCAAATTTTGAAAGGAAAATTTTTCTTGAGTCTGAAAACTTTAAATACTAAACAAAAGACTTAAAAACGATTTTATTCCTGGAGGGAAAAATATAATACCTAGAAGCTGCCACTAGGCTTTTTTTTAAGGCTTTATTTAATCACATGAGTGGGACATTTGTTCCAAATTAATTGCTTCTTTTCAGTTTTTATACAATCCCTGTGTATTTTATGTCTCCCTTGCTTTGAGGGTTTTAAAACGGATGAATGTAATAGACTGCTTTGGATAAGATTCAAACTTTTTGGCAGCCTCCTAAGTAACAGAAGCCAGTACTTAATCAAATAGTATGTTTTAGTCTCTTAGTTTTTTTTTCAAGGTTTGAACCAATGCTCTTTATTTTTTTTTATTTTTTTCAACATCTTTATTGGAGTATAATTGCTCTACAATGGTGCATTAGCTTCTGCTTTATAACAAAGTGAATCAGCCATACGTATACACATATCCCCGTATCCCCTGCCTCTTGAGTCTCCCTCCTACCCTCCCTAGCCCACCCCTCTAGGTGGTCACAAAGCACTGAGCTGATATCCCTGTGCTATGCAGCTACTTCGCACCAGCCATCCATTCTACATTTGGTATGTATGTCCATGCCACTCTCCCACCTCGTCCCAGCCCCCCTCCCCCTCCCGTGTCCTCAAGTCCACTCTCCATGTCTGCGTCTTTATTCCTGTCCTGCCCTTAGGTTCTTCAGAAACTTTTTTTTTTTATAGATCCCATATATATGTCTTAGCATACGGTATTTGCTTTTCTCTTTCTGACTTACTTCACTATGTATGACAGACTCTAGGTCCATCCACCTCACTACAAATAACTCAGTTTCATTTCTTTTTATGGCTGAGTAATATTCCATTGTAAATACGTGCCATATCTTCTTTATCCATTCATCTGTCGATGGACACTTAGGTGGCTTCCACGTCCTGGCTATTGTAAATAGAGCTGCAATGAACACTGTGGTACATGACTCGTTTTGAATTATGGTTTTCTCAGGGTATATGCCCAGTAGTGGGATTGCTGTGTCATATGGTAGTTCTGTTTTTAGTTTTTCAAGGAACGTCCATACTGTTCTCCATAGTGGCTGTATCAATTTACATTCCCACCAACAGTGCAAGAGAGTTCCCTTTTCTCCATACCCTCTCCAGCATTTATTTTTTTGTAGACTTTTTGATGATGGCCATTCTGACTGGGGTGAGGTGATACCTCTTGTAGTTTTGATTTGCTTTTCTCTTAATGATTAGTGATGCTGAGCAAACTTTCATGTGTTTATTGGCGATCTGTATATCTTCCTTGGAGAAATGTCTATTTAGGTCTTCTGCCCAGTTTTGGATTGGGTTGTTTCTTTTGTGATCTTGAGTTGCATGACCTGCTTATATATTTTGGAGATTAATCCTTTGTCAGTTGCGTCATTTGCAAATGTTTTCTCTCATTCTGAGGGCTGTCTTTTCATCTTGTTTATGGTTCCGTTTGCTCTGCAAAAGTTCTTAAGTCTCATTAGGGCCCATTTGTTTATTTCTGTTTTTATTTCCCTTTCTCTAGGAGGCGGGTCAAAAAAGATCTTACTGCGATTTATGTCATAGAGTGTTCTGCTTATGTTTTCCTCTAAGAGTTTTATAGTGTCTGGCCTTACATTTACGTCTTTAATCCATTTTGACTTTATTTTTGTGTATAAATAAAATAATGTGCTCTAATTTTATTGTGTGCTCTAATTTTATTATTTTATAATAAAATTATTATTTTATAATAATTAATAAAATAATGTGTGTTCTAATTTTATTATTTTACATGTAACTGTCCAGTTTTCCCAGCACCACTTATTGAAAAGGCTGTCTTTTCACCATTGTATATTCTTGACTCCCTTATCAAAGATAAGGTGACCATATGTATGTGGGTTTAACTCTGGACTCTCTGTCCTGTTCCATTGATCTATATTTGTTTTTGTGCCAGTACCATACTGTCTTGATTATTGTAACTTTGTAATATAGTCTGAAGTCAGGGAGCCTGATTCCTCCAGCTCCATATTTCCTTCTCAAGATTCCTTTGGCTATTCGGGGTCCTTTGTGGTTTCGTACAAATTGTGAAATTTTTAGTGCTAGTTTTGTTAAAAATGCCATTGGTAGTTTGATAGGGACTGCATTGAATCTGTAGATTGCTTTGGGTAGTATAGTCATTTTCACAATGTTGATTCTTCCAATCCAAGAACATGGTAAGTCTCTCCATCTGTTTGTATCATCTTTAATTTTTTCATCAGTGTCTTATAGTTTTCTGCATACAGGCCTTTTGTCTCCTTAGGTAAGTTTATTCCTAGGTATTTAACTTTTTTGTTGTTGCAGTGGTAAATGGCAGTGTTTCCTTAATTTCTCTTTCAGATTTTTCATCATTAGTGTATAAGAATGCAAGAGATTTCTGTGCATTAATTTTGTATCCTGCTACTTGACCACATTCATTGATTAGCTCTAGTAGTTTTCTGGTAGCATCTTGAGGATTCTCTATGTATAATATGTCATCTGCATACAGCAACAGTTTTACTTCTTCTTTTCCAATTTGAATTACTTTTATTTCTTTTTCTTTTCTGATTGCCGTGGCTAAAACTTCCAAAGCTATGTTGAACAATCATGGTGAGAGTAGGCAACCTTCTCTTGTTCCTGATCTTAGAGGAAATGATTTGTTTTTTACCATTGAGAACGTTGTTGGCTGTGGGTTTGTCATATACAGCCTTTATTATGTTGAGGTAAGTTTCCTCTATGCCTACTTTCTGGAGGGTTTTTATCATGAATGGGTGTTGAATTTTGTCGAAAGGTTTTTCTGCATCTATTGAGATGATCATATGGTTTTTCTCCTTCAATTTGTTAATATGGTTTATCACATTGATTTGCACATATTGAAAACCCTTGCATTCCTGGGATAAACCCCACTTGATCATGGTGTATGATCCTTTTAATGTGCTGTTGGATTCTGTTTGCTAATATTTTGTTGAGGATTTTTGCACCTTTGTTCATCAGTGATATTGGCCTGTAGTTTTCTTTTTTGTGACATCATTGTCTGGTTTTGGTATCAGGGTGATGATGGCCTAGTAGAATGAGTTTGGGAGTGTTCCTCCCTCTGCTATATTTTGGAAGAGCTTGAGAAGGATAGGTGTTAGCTCTTCTCTAAGTGTTTGATGGAGTTCGCCTGTGAAGCCATGTGGTCCTGGGCTTTTGTTTGTTGGAACATTTTTAATCACAGTTTGAATTTCAGTGCTTGTGATTGGTCTTTTTTTATTTTCTATTTCTTCCTGGTTCAATCGCAGAATGTTGTGCTTTTCTAAGAATTTGTCCATTTCTTCCAGGTTGTCCATTTTATTGGCATAAAGTTGCTTGTAGTTATCTCTCATGATCCTTTGTATTTCTGCAGTGTCAGTTGTTACTTCTCCTTTTTCATTTCTAATTCTATTGATTTGAGTCTTCTCCCTTTTTTGCTTGATGAGTCTGGCTAATGGTTTATCAATTTTGTTTATCTTCTCAAAGAACCGGCTTTTAGTTTTATTGATCTTTGCTATTGTTTCCTTCATTTCTGTTTCATTTATTTCTGATCTGATCTTTATGATTTCTTTCCTTCTGCTAACTTCAGGGGTTTTTTTTGTTCTTCTCTCTCTAATTGTTTTAGGTGTTAGGTTAGGTTGTTTATTTGAGATATTTCTTGTTTCTTGAGGTAGGATTTTATTGCTATAAATTTCCTCTTAGAACTGCTTTAGCTGCATCCTATAGGTTTTGGGTCATTGTATTTTCATTGTCATTTGTTTCTAGGTATTTTTTGATTTCCTCTTTGATTTCTTCAGTGATCTCTTGGTTATTAAGTAGTGTATTGTTTAGCCTCCATGTGTTTATATTTTTTACAGATTTTATTTCCTGTAATTGATATCTAGTCTCATAGCGTTGTGGTCGGAAAAGGTACTTGATATGATTTCAATTTTCTTAAATTTACCAAGCCTTGATTTGTGACCCAAGATATGATCTATCCTGGAGAATGTTCCATGAGCACTTGAGAAGAAATTATAATCTTCTTTTTTTGGATGGAATGTCCTATAAATATCAATTAAGTCCATCTTGTTTAATGTGTCATTTAAAGCTTGTGTTTCTTTACTTTCATTTTGCATGATCTGTCCATTGGTGAAATTGGGGCGTTGAAGTCCCCTACTGTTATTGTGTTACTGTCGATTTCCCCTTTTATGGCTGTTAACACTTGCCTTATGTATCGAGGTGCTCCTATGTTGGGTGCATAAATATTTACAATTGTTGTATCTTCTTCTTGGATTGATCCCTTGATCATTATGTCATGTCCTTCTGTGTCTCTTGTAATAGTTCTTATTTTAACATCTATTCTCTCTGTTATGAGAATTGCTATTCCAGCTTTCTTGTGATTTCCATTTGCGTGAAACGTCTTATTCTATCCCCTCACTTTCAGTTTGTGTGTGTCCCTAGATCTAAAGTGGGTCTCTTGTAGACAGCATATATACAGGTCTTGTTTTTGTATCCATTCAGCCAGTCTATGTTTTTTGGCTGGAGCATTTAATCCTTTTACATTTGAGGTAATTATCGATATGTATGTTCCTATTACCATTTTCTTAATTGTTCTGGGTTTGTTATTGTAGGTCTTTACCTTCTCTTGTGTTTACTGCCTAGAGAAGTTCCTTTCGCAGTTGTTGTAAAGCTGGTTTGGTGGTGCTGAATTCTCTTAGCTTTTGCTTCTCTGTAAACGTTTTAATTTCTCCGTTGAGTCTGAATGAGCTCCTTGCTGGGTAGAGTAATCTTCATTGTAGGTTTTTCTCCTTCATCACTTTAAATATGTCCTGCCACACCCTTCTGGCTTGCAGCGTTTCTGCTGAAAGATCAGCTGTTAACCTTATGAGGATTTCCTTGTGTCTTAATTGTTCCTTTTCCCTTGCTGCTTTTAATTTTTTTCTTTGTATTTAATTTTTGATAGCTTGATTTATATGTGTCTTGGTGTATTTCTCCTTGGATTTATCCTGTATGGGACTCTGTGCTTCATGGACTTGATTGACTATTTCCTTTCCCATGTTAGGGAAGTTTTCAACTATAATCTCTTGAAATATTTTCTCCGACCCTTTCTTTTTCTCTTCTTCTGGGACCCCTATAATTCGAATGTTGATGCATTCAGTGTTGTCCCAGAGGTATATGAGACTGTTCTCAAATCTTTTCATTCTTTTTTCTTTAATTAGCTCTGTGGTAGTTATTTCCATTATTTTATCTTCCAGGTCACTTCTCCGTTCTTCTGCCTCAGTTATTCTGCTATTGATTCCTTCTAGAGAATTTTTATTTTCATTTATTGTGTTGTTCATCATTGTTTATTTGTTCTTTAGTTGTTCTAGGTCCTCGTTAAACACTTCTATATTTTCTCCATTCTATTTCCAAGATTTTGGATCATCTTTACTGTCACTACTCTGAATTCTTTTTCAGGTAGACTGCCTATTTCCTCTTCGTTTGGTCTTGTGTGTTTTTACCTTGCTCCTTCACCTGCTGTGTATTTCTCTGTCTTCTTATTTTGCTTAACTTACTCTGTTTGGGGTCTCCTTTTTTCAAGCTGCATGTTTGTAATTCCCGTTGATTTTGGTGTCTGCCCCCATGGGTATGTTTGCTTCAGTGGGTTGTGTAGGCTTCCTGATAGATGGGACTGGTGCCTCTGTTCTCGTCAATGAGGCTGGATCTTTTCTTTCTGGTGGGCAGGACTGCATCCAGTTGTGTGTTTTGGCTGTCTGTGAACCTATTATGATTTTTGGCATCCTCTCTGCTAATGGGTGGTGTTGTGTTCCTGTCTCACTAGGTGTTTGGCATGGGGTGTCCAGCACTGGAGCTTGCTGGTCATTGAGTGGGGCTGGGTCTTAGTGTTCTGACGGAGATCTATGGGGGATTTCTCGCCAATTGATATTAAGTGTGCCTGGGTGGTACCTGGTACACCAGTGTCCTGAATTTAGCTCTCCCACCTCAGAGGCTGGCCAGAGCACCAAGACCCTGTCAGTCACATGGCTGGAGAAGATGGGCTATGAGTTGGGTGTCAGCCACTGCCCTATTGTAGCTCTCTCTCAGCTGTCTGTTGGATGAAATGATGCTCCAACTCATGTATCCACAGAGATTTCAAACTTCTGCTTGCCTAGTAAACTGTTTGTGCCCAAGCTTGGCTAAACTAATTACCTCTAAGTAATTTCTAAAAGAAATAATCAAAACCCCTCTGAATCTTCGAGAAATTAAAGTTGAGAATGTAATCTTTCATTTGTAATGTACCAAATATTTTTACATCCTAAATATTTCTAAATCAACCACAACTGAACTAAACATACAAGACACAAATAACCTCAAAAGTTAAATGCAATTAATATATTAAAACTACCTGCGGGGCTTCCTTGGTGGCACAGTGGTTGAGAGTCCACCTGCCAATGCAGGGGACACGGATTCGTGCCCCGGTCTGGGAAGATCCCACATGCCGCGGAGCGGCTGGGCCCGTGAGCCATGGCTGCTGGGCCTGCGCGTCCGGAGCCTGTGCTCCACAACAGGAGGCCACAACAGTGAGAGGCCCACGTACCGAAAAAAAAAAAAAAAAAAAAAACTACCTGTGAACACAATGCACTTACAATTAATATATTTTTTAAAAATTACAATCTACCTTCTATAAAAAATTGAGGCCAGTGTAATTTAACTTTCTTTCTGTTAAATTACATGAAGATAATATATTTCGTGACTGCTCTATTGCTGCAAAATCATTTGGATGCTCTTACATGTTTGTAAACAGATAGAACTTTTTAAAATCTCTGTAAAAAGAACAAATCATATACTCTTTTCTTAAATTTTGTCATTTAAAATGAATATAAAATGAATTTTAACTCTTTAGTAATTCCTTCTCCTGAGTTATTTCCAAAGTATTAAAGTGAAATATGAAAATGATATTTGCTAACTACTTTTATGCATTATGACAGGTACTGGGCTCTAGGTGCTTTCTGTACTCTAATCCTCACAAAGAACAAGTAGTAAACATTTTGATCTGAAGAATTGGTATCATTTCCTTTCTTAGAAGTATGATAGACTATTCCAGTAAAAACATATATGTCTGTGCTCTACCATTTTGGAATATTATTAATTATTGATTCAGTTTCTCTTAATAGATATTGGCCTATGCAGATAATCTATTTTTCCTTCTGTGAATTTCGGTAGTTTGTGTCTTTTAAGGAATTAGTCCTTGTTGTCTAGGTTATAATACTTGTGGGAATATGGTTTTTCACACTATTCCTTTATTATCCTTTAATGTCTACAGGACCTGTAGTGATGGTCCCTTTTTCATTTCTAATATATATAATTTTGTCTTCTCTCTTTTTATTGTTTAGCTGGCTACAGTTTTATCCATTTTATTTCAAAGAACCAATTTATCAATTCTTTTCAAAGGACCAGTTCAGGTTTCGTTGATTTTTCTCTATTTATTTCCTGTTTTCAATTTCATTGTTTTCTGCTCTGATTTTCATTATTTCTTCTGCTTGCTTTAGACCTAAATTGTTCCTCTTTCTCTAGTTTCCATGCCTAGAAGCTGAGATTATTGATTTTAGAGCTTTCTTCTTTTCTCATATATGCGTTTAATATTATAAATTTCCTTTTAAGCACTGCATTTGCTGCTATCACCAATTTTGATAAACTGTATTTAAATTTTTATTTAGTACAAGGTTTGTTAAATTTATTTTGAGACTTTTTTGACCTAGTGTCATATAAAAGTGTGTTGTTTTATCTCCAAATAATTGAGAATTTTCCAACTATCTTTCCGTTGCTAATATCTAGTATTTAATTCTGATTTAATTCCATTGTGGTCTGAGAACATATTTTGTGTGATTTCTATTCTTTCAAATTGCCAAGGTGTGTTTTATGACCTACAGTGTGGTTTATTAAATTTCCACTGAGCCTGTGAAAAATGTGTTCTGTTGCTTGATGAAATATCAATATATTGTAAGTATCAGTTAGATTGAGTTGATTGAGAGTGCTCTTCAGGTCAACTTTATTCTGACTGATTACCTACCTGCTTAGTCTATCAATTAGTAAAAGATTAGTCTTGAAGTCATCAACTATAGTTATATATTTGTTGATTTATCTTTTCAACTCTAGCAAATTTTGTAGCCCTGCATTCTAATTATCTGTTGTTATGTGCATACATGTTATGGATCATTGTCTTGTTGAGAACTGACACCTTTCTCATTATATAATGTCTCTCTACCCCTGATAATTTTCTTTGTTCTTCAGTTGGCTTTGTGTAAAATTAATATAGCTACTCTTTCTTTTTACTAGTATTATCATAGCATATCTCCTCCAGTTCCTTTACTTTTAAACTATTGGAATCCATTTATATTAAAATAGATTTCTTATAGATAACATATAGCTGCATATAGCTGGGACATTTTTATTTATTCATTCTGATAAGTTCTGTATATCTATACTAGTGACATTTAAAGTGATCAGTGATACAGTTATATTCACTTCCACCAAGTTTGTAAGTGTTTTCTATTTGTTGAGCTTTCTTTGCTTTTTTCTCCTGCCTTTTATGGTTTTAATAGAGCACTTTTTGTGATTTCATTTTATTTATTTTCTTAGCACATAAATTATACTTCTATTTCATTTTTTTTAGAGGTTGTTCTAGAGTTTGCAATATACATTTCAAACTAATCTAGGTCAACCTTCTAATAACTCTGTATCACTTCATGTATAGTGCAGATACTTCATAACAGTATTTCCACTTCCTTCCTTACCTCCCTTATGACACATGTCATTCATTTCCTTTATCCATATGCTATACCACTAAATACTTCAAACAAAAATTATCTTTTAGATAAATTAACAATAAGAAAAACAGATTTTATTTTACCTTTTTTAAAAAATTTGTTTATCCTATGCTCATTTTTTCTGTATGTATATCTGAATTCATGTCCTATATCATTTTCCTTCTCCCTTAAGAACTCTTTATCATGTTTGGCAGTATGGATGTGCTGATGATTAAGTTTTTTAATTTTGCTTTTATGAGAAAGTATTTCTCCTTTATTTTTGGAAGATAATCTCACTGGATATAGAATTCCAAGTTTGTTTGTTTTCTTTCAATACTTTAAATATCTTACTCCACTCTCTTCTTGCTTACATGGTTTCTGACAAGAAGTCCACTGTAATTCTTATATTTGTTCTTCTTTTGTTTGGCCTTTTTCAAATTTTTCTCTCTTTATCTTTAATTTGCTGCCAATTGAGTATGATATATCTAGGTGTATTTTTTTATCCTGCTTAGTATTCTCTGAGCTTCCTGGATCTGTGGTTTGTATATGTCATTAATTTTGGAAAATTATTATTATTTGTTCAATTATTTATTCATTATTTATTCAATTACTTCTGATCCATTCAATCTTTTTTTCTCTTTCTGATATTCCAATTCACGTATAATACACCTCTTGAAATTGTTCCATAGTTCACAGATGAGCCAGTCCATCTTCTTAAATTCTTCTTTTCTTTTTACTTTAGTTGGGGAAATTTCAATTGACATATCTTTAAGCAAACTGATTCTTTCCTTGGCTATGTCCAGTCTACTGATGAGCTCATCAAAGATACACTTCCCTTTCTTTTACAGTGTTTTGAATTTCTAGCATTTCCTTTTGATTCTTTCTTAGAACCTGAATCTTTCTTCTTACAATGCTAATTCTTTCTTCCGTGTTGTCTGCTATTTCCATTAGAGCTCTTTAACATTTTAACTATAGCTATTTTAAATTATCTGTCTGATAATTCCAAAATGTATTTCATATCACAGTTTGGTTCTATTTCCTGCTTTGTTTTTTAGGCTGTGATTTGTTGTTGTTTGTTTGTTTGTTTTAGCATGACTTGTACTTTTTACTTAAAAGCCAGGCATGATGTATTAGATAATAGGAACTGAGGTACCAGGGCTTTAATATGAGGTTTATATCAATCTGGATAGGAGTCAGGCTGTATTTAGTGCTTACTGTAACTTTGGGTGCCAGTTTTATTCTAGCTTCAATTTGTGCCACCTTCAAATTGCTCTGGTATCCTTTAATTCCCCTTCCCCTGTTGTCTTTAGGCTACCCCAAGAGCTCCTCCTTAAGCAGAGTCAATGTCTTGCAGTTCTTTCAGCTGTAAGCCATTGTTGTTGTATTTGATGTGATGGTAAGATGTAGAAAGAGGAAGTGTTCTATAATTGTACGATTAAATCTCTTTCTTTTAGTGTGCCTATGTCCCTGGGCTGTGTTCTTCACAATAGTTTCTTAGCTCTACCTGGCACCCCCTTCAGTGAGACAGGAAGGCTGGAAAGCACTAGTTGTATAAATTCCCTTTCTCCTATGTGGGATAAGGCTCTGGTAGAGTCTTTTCCCCTAGAGAATCTTTTCCCCTGATAAGTCTTTTCCACTGGTGCATAGACATTTGTTATTAAGAACACTTATTTTAAAATTGGTTATTTTAGATTCTTCATATAAGTGGTATCATGTAGTATTATCCTTCTGTGTCTGGCTTATTCCACTTAGCATTTATTTCTTTCAGGTTCAACAATGTTGTCACAAATGGCAAGATCTTATCCTTTTTTAAGGCTGAAGAATATTCCATTGTGTATTTGTATGTGTATACACAATATAAATGGGATATATATGTATAACTCCCATATCTTCTTTATCCATTCATCCATCAATGGACATTTTAGGTTGCTTCCATGTCTTGGTTATTATGTATAATGCTACAATGAGGGTGTAGATATCTCTTCAAGATTCTGATTTAAATTCCTTTAAATATACACATGAAGTGGGATTGCTAGGTTATATAGTAATTATATCTTTATTTTTTTAAAGAACCTCTATACTGTTTAATAGTGGCTGTATCCATTTACATTTCCACCAACAGTGAACAAAGGTTCTCTTTTCTCCACATCCTCACTAACAATTGTTCTTTTATTTTTTTGATAATGGCCATCTTAACTGGTAAGAGGTGATATTTCATTATGATTTTAATCTGCATTTCCCTGATGATTAGTAATGTTGAACACCTTTTCGTTTACCTGTTGACAATTTTATATGTCTTCTTTGGAGAAATGTCTGGTCAGTTACTTTGCCTATTTTTTTTTTTTTTTTTTTTGGGTGTGGTACGCGGACCTCTCACTGTTGTGGCCTCTCCCGTTACGGAGCACAGACTCCGGACGCGCAGGCTCAGTGGCCATGGCTCACGGGCCCAGCCGCTCTGCGGCATGTGGGATCTTCCTGGACCGGGGCACGAACCCTTGTCCCCTGCATTGGCAGGCGGACTCTCAACCACTGCGCCACCAGGGAAGCCCTCCTTTGCCTATTTTTTAATCAGTTATTAGTTATTTTTATATTGAGCTGAATGGTGATTGCCAGGGACTAAGGGGAGGAGGACATGGGGAGGTAGTAAAGGAGGGTACAGAGTTTTAGTTATCCAAGATGAATAAGTCCTAAAGATTTACTATACAGCATAGAGCCTCTGTAACAATACTGCTTTGTATACTTAAAATTTTTCTAAGAGGATAGATCTTGTGTTATTGTTCTAATGATAGTAATAGTAGTAATAGTAGTAATAACAACAATAATAGCAATAAATAGAGGGCGGGAGGAAACTTTTGAAAGTGTTAGATATGTTTATGGTATAGAATGTGGTGATGGTTTTATGGATATACACTTACCTCAAAACTCATCAAGTTGTATACATTAAATATGTACAACTTTTTAAAAACATCAATCATGCCTCAAAAAAGTGGTTGAAAAAAGAACATTGGTTATGAAAAGTAACCTGCTTCAGAGCCACGGGGGGATTTTTCTTAGCTCTGTACCTTAAGAATCTTGGTGAGTTTCAGGGAGGTAAAACCCACAAGAGTATAGGGTCACCCTAAGGCTGTGGCCCCCAGGAATTTTTCATCTTCAAGCTTTTCCACACTCAGTCTCCAGCAATTCGTCTATGTTATTATTTAAGTGTTCCTATCACTTACGGCTCTAGCAGCATCTGCTCCAAGCAGATCTTAGCTGTGTTTCTCTTGATGAATGACCCTTTTATTATTATGTGGTATCCCTATTTTTCTCTTAGTAATTTTCTTTGTTCTGAAGTCCACTTTGTCTGAAAATAATATAGCCAGCGTTCTCTTGATTATTTTCTGCATGGTGTATTTTTTCCATTACTTCTACTTTTAAACAACTAAATATTGGAAGTAAATTTTTTTTATAGATTTCAAATAATTAGGGCAATTTTTAAAATCTGCTTTGCCAGTCTCTGTCTTTAAAGTGATATATTTAGACCATTTATATATTTAAGGTAACTTGATATTTTAGGGTTTAAATCTGCCATTATATTACTTGTTTTCTGTTTATTCCTTCTGTATTTCATTTCTTTGTTTCCCATTTCACTCTTTTGTTTCTCTCTCTCCTGTGGGTTACTTTTATTTTGAACTATCTGCCGTATCTGAGGATTTTTTTTTATAGTTTTTAAATTTATTGGTTTCCCTAGGAATTATGAGACACGTATATAGCTTATCACTTTTTACTGTCAACATTTTATTAGTACAAGAGGAATGTAGAAACCTTACTACATTTGAACTCATTTTTACCTTCTACCTTTTATGACATAGTTATCTTTAATGTTACCTTCATATATATTTAGATCCACATCAGATAATGTTATAACTCTTCTCTCATTAAAAAGAAAAAAAAACCTCGAGGGGATAATTATAGCCTATTATGTTTGACCTTATATTTACTCTTTCCATTCTATTATTTTTTCTTGATGGTCCAAGTTTCCTTCTATTATTATTTCCTTTCTCTCTATAGAACTTTCTTTAGCATTTTGTTTATAGCAGGTCTGCTTGTGGTACTCTCTTAGTTTTTATGGTCAGTCTTTTTTATGGAGATTGTTACTATTTCTCCTATGTTATGAAGGCTATTTTATCTAGATAAAGGATTTGAGGTTGTCAGTTCTTCTTTTTGGCACTTGAAAAAAGTTGGGCAACTTTCTTCTGTCCTCCGTGGTCTCTAATGAAATACTCTGCTGCCATTCAAATTGTTATTTCTGTAGAAGTAACACATTACATCTTTTTGAATACTTTCAAGATTTTTTTCTGTCTTTTGTTTAGAGGTAAAATATTTCATTTTGATATGTTGGTGTGTGTATTTCTTTAGCTTCTTGGTTAGATTTGGAAAGATTTCAGTCTTTATTTCTTCAAGTATTTTTTTTTCAACCATCTGCTCTTTCTCTTCTTCTGAGACTCCAATGATACAAATATTATATCTTTTATAATTGTCCAAAAATTCTTGAGTCTCTGTTCACTTTTTTTTAAATGTATGTTCTCTTTGATGTTCAAATTAGATAGTTTCTATTGATCTGTTGTCAAGCTCAGTGACTATTTCCAGTCATCTCCATTTTTTAAATTCAACCCATCTAGTGAGTTGTTTTCTTTCTGTTATTTTATTTGAAGTTTTAAATTTTGATTTGGTTCTTTATATTTTCTATTTATTTTTTGAGATGTTTTATTTTTTAACTGTTCCAAAAGGGTCTGTAATTTCTTGTTGGAACATTTTTATCATAGATGCTTTAAAATTCTTCCCAGATAATTTTGTCATCTGTATCACTGCAATATTGACAGCTGTTGATTGCTTTTCTCATTGAACTTGAGGTGTTCCTGAGTCTTAGTATAACAGATAATTTGGGTTGCATTCTGAGCCTTTTATGAGTTATTTATATTATACTTTTTAGCAGACAGTACACCTGTTTAAGTTCAAAATTTATGTCCTGAGCTAATTTTACAGCCCACGATTCAAATAGCAAACTGGTTTCAAAGCCCTTTCAGTGCTATTTTGGTATATACCACTTGTGGGCTGCCTGCAATTCAAAATCTGGGCAATGTTACACACAGTGGTCCAGTTTTCATAACGTGTATTGTGTTGATTCTGTTTGTTTCATGAATGTCCCAGACTTTATACATAGATTCGTTTGGCCTATCTGTATGATTCCTTCCTGGATATGTCTTAATTGTTTAGTTAGCGAGAATCCCAGTTCTTAACCTTATACACATTGCCCCACAGTGCATTGACAGCCATAAAAGCTCATATCCTTTTATTATACTGTAAAGGGACTCAACCCAGCTTATCTTTATCCATGGAAGTGAGATCAATAAAATATGTCAGGAAAAGCTTTAAGGAGAAAGTAGAGTTATTATTATTTAGATATGGAGAAGGAAGTGATATTTAAGGACCCTAGGGGGATTCTTAAAATGTGGATGTAGCTGATCCACAGAATGGTGTTTTGAAGCACTGGGAGTGAAAGAGAGGGAGAGAGAGATTATCTAATTTAATCTTTACAACTCTGTGAGAATACTATAATTATGGCTATTGTTATAATTACAATTATGATCTTCCCATTTTGTAGATGACAAAAATATTGCTCAAAACATTAAGTAATGGCTAGGTTGTAACAGAACACAGACATACACTATTAGTTCCAAATCCCATACTTTCTTAAGGTTTGTTGGATTTGGGGAGTTGATCAAGCATTCAGGCATTGCAACTGTAGCTTTTATTTACAATAATAGAAAAAATAAGTCTGGAACAGAGGCAGGGCCTGATTTTCCAAAATTTTGGAATTCCAGAATAAGAAGTGTGGACTTCATTGAATCCAAACTTGGATCCGCTGAGACATTTTAAACACGAAAGTGACTCAAAGCATCTCCTTAGCAAGACTGATCTGAAAACAGAGTATAAGATAGATGTGAGCGCTGACACAGTCAGACATGAGTGAAGTTAGTGAAATATTGCAGGCATCATTGGAATGTAGCTTTTGATATGCTATCAGTATGTGGAATCCATTGGAATAGAACACTATTTTAGAAACGGATTATAGATTTTATATAAGGCAAACTACCTGTAATTATATAAATAGACATTAAAATGATATGGATCACAAGTTCCCATTCTCTAGGACATATGACCATGTCCAGATGGTATCAGAAATGCCCTCCTAAGATAATCCAGAGATTAATTAACAGCTTTTTGGAGGATTTTTCTTTCATCCATAGAAATATCTGGTATTGGTCAAGGTTAGAGAGAAATCACAGAGATAAATAATGATTTGCTACAATAAGTACAACTGGATATTTCTGATCCTAACATACGTTGCATTCCTAATTTCTTAATTCATTAATAATTGGGCTTAAATATCTGTTTTAAAGAAAATTAGCAAACACGCTGTGATTTTTTTGTCATCACCTATCATATAAGGACATTACCTGATGCAATGATAGCCTCTGAGCACATTAATAGACAAACTACACCAGAGATCACAGAACAGAAAGTCATAGTTAATTACAGACAAAGTCACAGTTTATTAAATAAATTTAACACTCAAAGCAAGAGGCAATAGAGAGAGATGAGATAGGATAATAGAATTAGAATAAGTTAGAATAGGTTGTACATGGGAGAAAGGACCTGCTAATGGGTCCTGGGTTTTATAATGTTCAAATGTTCTTTCTGTCTTTCTCTTGGCCACCATGTCCTTCCATGCTGATGGTACGATTTTGAGAAACAGACTTGAAGTATGTGCATAGACAAAAGGTGCCAGGGCCAATGACACACAATACTCTGTCAGACAAATGCAGAGGCAGAGAGCTTTCCAGTTATTCTGCTGGATGACTGTGGGTGTTATCTGTCTTTTTTGGGTAGAACATATCTGGGGCCATAATGGAACTATATTAGGTGTCACCAATGGGTTGTGGATGTAGGAATGAGAGAGCTCTTAGCCCACAAGACACATTTTTAATATATAAGCTTTCTATCCCTTTTTATCTTTATGAGACACTTTTGTTTATTTCAGGATACGTTATAATTAATTTTGCCATTTTTAGCATGTCCTATTAGATTATTATTTACTATTTATATTTAGCTCAGCTTAAGGATTCTGCCTGTATCTCACATTCTACTTGTTTACTCATTATATATATTTAACATATAGTGAGTTTTACCTATGTCTCATAGTATATCAGCTTATTATCTTGGCTTATCACTTTTTTGTTTTTGTCCTTCTTTTTATGGCTGAGTAATATTCCATTGTATATATGTGCCACATCTTCCTTCTCCATTCATCTGTTGATAGACACTTAGGTTGCTCCCATGTCCTGACTATTGTAAATAGAGCTGTAATGAACATTTTGGTACATGACTCTGAATTATGGTTTTCTCAGGGTATATGCCCAGTAGTGGGATTACTGGGTCATATGGTAGTTTTTCTTTCGTTTTTTAAGGAACCTCCATACTGTTCTCCATAGTGGCAGTATCAGATTACATTCCGACCAACAGTGCAAGAGGGTTCCCTGCTCTCCACACCCTCTCCAGCATTTATTGCTTGTAGATTTTTTGATGATGGCCATTCTGACTGGTGTGAGATGATATCGCATCGTAGTTTTGATTTGCATTTCTCTAATGATTAATGATGTTGAGCATTCTTTCATGTGATTGTTGGCAATCTGTATATCTCCTTGGAGAAATGTCTGTTTAGGTCTTCTGCCCATTTTTGAATTGGGCTGTTTGTTTTATTGATATTGAGCTGCTTGTAAATTTTGGAGATTAATCCTTTGTCACTTGCTTCATCTGAAAATATTTTCTCACATTCTGAGGGCTGTCTTTTTGTCTTCTTTATGGTTTCCTATGCTGTGCAAAAGCTTTTAACTTTCATTAGGGCCCATTTGGTTATTTGTGTTTTTATTTCCGTTTCTCTAGCAGGTGAGTCAAAAAGAATCTTGTTGTGATATATGTCATAGTGTGTTCTGCCTATGTTTAGTTTGATCGTTTCTGCCCTTATATTTAGGTCTTTAATCCATTTTGAGTTTACTTTTGTGTATGGTGTTACGGAGTGTTCCAATTTCATTCTTTTACATGCAGCTGTCCAGTTTTCCCAGCACGACTTATTGAAGAGGCTGTCTTTTCTCCACTGTATCTTCTTGCCTCCTTTATCAAAGATAAGGTGACCATATGTGCATGGGTTTATCTCTGAGCTTTCTATCCTGTTCCATTGATCTATATTTCTATTTTTCTGTCAGTACCATACTGTTGTGATTACTGTACCTTTGTAGTATAGTCTGAAGTCAGGAAGCCTGATTCCTCCAGCTCCATTTTTCGTTCTCAAGATTGCTTTGGCTCTTCGGGGTCTTTTATGTCTCCATACAAATTGTGAACTTTTTTGTTCTATTTCTTTGAAAAATGCCAGTGGTTATTTGATAGGGATTGCATTGAATCTGTAGATTGTGTTGGTCAGTATAGTCATTTTTGCAATGTTGATTCTTCCAATCCAAGAACATGGTATATCTCTCCATCTATTTGTATCATCTTTAATTTCTTTCATCAGTGTCTTACAATTTTCTGCATATAGGTCTTTTGTCTCCTTAGGTAGGTTTATTCCTAGATATATGATTCTCTTTGTTGCAGAGGTAAATGGGAGTGTTTTCTTAATTTCACTTTCAGATTTTTCATCATTAGTGTATAGGAATGCAAGAGACTTCTATGCATTAATTTTGTATCCCACTACATTACCAATTCATTGATTAGCTCTAGTAGTTTTCTGGTAGCATCTTAGGATTCTCTATTTATAGCATCGTGTCATCTGCAAACAGTGACAGCTTTACTTCTTCTTTTCCAATTTGGATTCCTTTTATGGAATCTGACTGCTATGGATAAAATTTCTGAAACTGTGTTGAATAATAGTGGTGAGGGTGGGCAACCTTGTTTTGTTCCTGTTCTTAGTGGAAACGGTTTTAGTTTTTCACCATTGAGGATAATGTTGGCTGTAGATTTGTCATATAGGACTTTATTATGTTGAGGAAAGTTCCCTCTATGCCTACTTTCTGCAGGGTTTTTATCATAAATGGGTGTTGAATTTTGTTGAAAGTTTTTTCTGCATCTATTGAGATGATCATATGGTTTTTCTCCTTCAATTTGTTAATATGGTGTATCACATTGCTTGATATGCATTTATTGATGAATCCTTGCATTCCTGGGATAAACACCAGTTGATCACAGTGTATGATCCTTTTAATATGCTGTTGGATTCTGTTTGCTGGTATTTTGTTGAGGATTTTTGCTACTTGTTCATCAGTGATATTGGCCTGTAGTTTTCTTTCTTTGTGACATCTTTGTCTCGCTTTGGTATCAGGGTCATTGTGGCCTTGTAGAATGAGTTTGGGAGTGTTCCTCCCTCAGCTATATTTTGGAAGAGTTTGAGAAGGATAGGTGGTAGCTCTTTCTAAATATATGATAGAATTTGCCTGTGAAGCCATCTGGTCCTGGGCTTTTATTTGTTGGAACATATTTTAACACAGTTTCAATTTAAGTGCTTGTGATTGGTGTGTTCATGTTTTCTATTTCTTCCTGGTTCAGTCTCAGAAGTTTGAGTTTTTCTAAGAATTTGTCCATTTCTTCCAGGTTGTCCATTTTATTGGCGTATAGTTGCTTGTAGTAATCTCTCATGATACTCTGTATTTCTGCAGTGTCAGTTGTTACTTCTCCTTTTTCATTTCTAATTCTATTTATTTGAGTCTTCTCCCTTTTTTGCTTGATGGGTCTGGCTAATGGTTTATCAATTTTGTTTATCTTCTCAAAGAACCAGCTTTTAGTTTTATTGATCTTTACTATTGTTTCCTTCATTTCTTTTTCATTTATTTCTGATCTGATCTTTATGATTTCTTTCCTTCTGCGAACTTTGGGGTTTTTTTGTTCTTTTTTCTCTAATTGCTAAAACAACAAGTTTTGGTTGTTTATTTGAGATGTTTCTTGTTTTTTTGTTTTTTTGCGGTACGCAGCACTCTCACTGTTGTGGCCTCTTCCATTGCGGAGCACACAGCCTCAGCGGCCATGGCTCACGGGCCCAGCCACTCCGCGGCATGTGGGATCCTCCCGGACTGGGGCATGAGCCCGTGTCCCCTGCATCGGCAGGGGGGCTTTTAACCACTGCACCACCAGGGAAGCCCTGTTTCTTAAGGTAGGATTGTATTGCTGTAAACTTCCCTCTTTGAACTGCTTTTGCTGCATCCCACAGGTTTTGGGTCATCGTGTTTTCACTGTCATCTGTTTCTAGGTATTTTTTGATTTTCCCTTTCATTTTTTCAGTGATATCTTGGATATTAAATAGTGTATTGTTTAGTCTTCATGTGTTTGTATTTTTTACAGATTTTTTCCTGTAATTGATATCTAGTCTTATAGAGTTCTGTTTAGAAAAGAAACTTCATACGATTTCAATTTTCTTAAATTTACCAAGGCTTGATTTGTGACCCAAGATATGATCTATCCTGGAGAATGTTCCAAGAGCACTTGAAAAGAATGTGTGTTCTGTTGTTTTTGGATGGAATGTCCTATAAATATCAATTAAGTCCTTCTTGTTTAACGTGCCATTTAAAGCTTGTGTTTCCTTATTTATTTTCATATTGGATGATCTGTCCATTAGTGAAAGTGAGGTGTTAAAGTCCCCTACTATGATGGTGTTACTGTCGATTTCCCTTTTATAGCTGTTAGTATTTGCCTTATATATTGAGGTGCTCCTTTGTTGGGTGCATAAATATTTACAATTGTTATATCTTCTTCTTGGATTGATCCCTTGTTCATTATTTAGTGTCCTTCTTTGTCTCTTGTAATAGTCTTTGTTTTAAAGTCTATTTTGTCTGATACAAGAATTGCTACTCCAGCTTTCTTTTGGTTTGCATTTGCATGAAATATCTTTTTCCATCCCCTCACTTTCAGTCTGTATGTGTCCCTACGTCTGAAGTGGGTTTCTTGTAGACAGCATATATATGGGTCTTGTTTTTGTATCCATTCAGCCAGTCTGTGTCTTTTGGTTGGACCATTTAATCCATTTACATTTAAGTAATTATGTATGTTCCTATTACCATTTTCTTAATTGTTTTGGGTTTGTTATTGTAGGTCTTTTCCTTCTCTTGTGTTTCCTGCCTAGAGAAATTCCTTTAGCATTTGTTGTAAAGCTAGTTTAGTGGTGTGCTGAATTCTCTTAGCTTTTGCTTGTCTCTAAAGGTTGTAATTTCTCCATCAAATCTGAATGCGATCCTTGCTGGGTAGAGTAATCTTGGTTGTAGGTTTTTCTCCTTCATCACTTTAAATATGTCCTGCCACTCCCTACTGGCTTGCAGAGCTTCTGCTGAAAGATCAGCTGTTAACCTCATGGGGATTCCCTTGTGTGTTATTTGTTGTTTTTCCCTTGCTGCTTTTAATATTTTTTTCTTTGTATTTAACTTTTAATAGTTTCATTAATATATGTTTTGTCATGTTTCTCCTTGGATTTTTCCTGTATGGGACTCTCTGTGCTTCCTGGACTTGATTAATTATTTCCTTTCCCATGTTAGGGAAGTTTTGAACTATAATCTCTTCAAATATTTTCTCAGTCCCTTTCTTTATCTCTTCTTCCTCTGGGATCCCTTTAATTCAAATGGTATGTTTAATGTTGTCCCAGAGGTCTCTGAGACTGTCCTCAATTCTTTTCATTCTCTTTTCTTTATTCTGCTCCACAGTAGTTATTTCCACTATTTTATCTTCCAGTTCACTTATCCGTTCTCCCTCAGTTATTCTGCTATTGATCCCTTCTAGGGAACTTTAAATTTCATTTATTGTGTTGTTCATCACTGTTTCTTTGCTCTTTAGTTCTTCTAGGTCCTTGTTAAACGTTTTTGTAGTTTCTCCATTCTATTTCCAAGATTTTGGATCACCTTTACTATCATTATTCTGAATTCTTTTTCAGGTAGACTGCTTATTTCCTCTTCATTTGTTAGGTCCAATGAGTTTTTGCCTTGCTCCAAGTGCTGTGTGTTTCTCTGTGTTCTAATTTTCCTTAACTTACTGTGTTTGGGGTCTCCTTTTTTCAGGCTGCAGGTTCGTAGTTCCCATTGTTTTTGGTGTCTGTCCCCAGTGGCTAAGGTTGGTTCAGTGGGTTGTGTAGGCTTCCTCGTGGAGGGGACTAGTGCCTGTGTTCTGGTGGGTGAGGCTGGATCTTGTCTTTCTGGTGGGCAGGTCCACGTCTGGTGGTGTGTTTTGGGGCATCTGTGGCTTTACTATGATTTTACGCAGCCTCTCTGCTAATGGGTGGGGTTGTGTTCCTGTCTTGCTTGTTGTTTGGCGTATCATGTCCAGCACTGTAGCTTGGTGGTTCTTGAGTGAAGCTGAGTCTTGGCGTTGAGATGGAGATCTCTGGGAGATTTTTGTCATTTGATATTACGTGGAGCTGAGAAGTTTCTTGTGGACCAGTGTCCTGAACTTGGCTTTCCCACCTCAGAGGCACAGCTCTGATGCCTGCCTGGAGCACCGCGAGCCTGTTATCCACATGGCTCAGAATAAAAGGTAGAAAAGATAGAAAGAAAGAAAGAGAGAGAGAGAGAGAGAGAGAGAGAGAGAGGAAGGAAGGAAGGGGAAGGTAAAATAAAATAAATAAAGTAAAATGAAATAAATTTATTAAAATAAAGAATAAAAAATAATTATGAAGGAAAATTTTTTAAAATTAATTTAAAAAAACAGACAGAACCCTAAGACAAATGGTAAAAGCAAAGCTATATAGACAAAATCACACACAGAAGCATACACATACACACTCAGAGAAAGAAAAAACGGAAAAAAAAAATATATATATGTATATATATCGTTGCTCCCAAAGTCCACCTCCTCAGTTTGGGATGATTCGTTGTCTATTCATGTATTCCACAGATGCAGGGTGCATCAAGTTGATTGTGGAGCTTTAATCCGCTGCTTCTGGGGCTGCTGGGAGAAATTTCCCTTTCTCTTCTGTGATCACACAGCTCCCGGGGTTCAGCTTTGGATTTGGACCCGCCTCTGTTTGTAGGTTGTCTGAGGGCGTCTGTTCTTTGCTCAGACAGGACGGAGTTAAAGGAGCAGCTGATTTGGCGGCTCTGGCTCACTCAGGCCAGGGGCATGGAGGTGTATGGATGCGGGGCGAGCCTGCAGTGGCAGAGGCTGGCATGACGTTGCACCAGCCTGAGGCGCGCCGTGTGTTCTCCTGGGGAATTTGTCCCTGGATCCCGGGACCCTGGCAGTGGCGGGCTGCACAGGCTCCCAGGAGGGGAGGTGTGGATAGTGACCTGTGCTTGCACACAGGCTTCTTGGTGGCTCCAGCAGCAGCCTTAGCGTCTTATGCCTGTCTCTGTGGTCTGTGCTGATTAGTCGAGCCTCGCATCCGTCTCTGGATCTCCTTTAAGCAGCGGTCCTAATGCCTCCTCCTCGCGCACCTGGAAAAAAGAGGCAAGAAAAAGTCTCTTGCCTCTTCAGCAGCTCCAGACTCTTTCCCGGACTCCCTCCTGGCTAGCCGTGGCGCACTAGCCTCCTTCAGGCTGTGTTCACGCTGCCAACCCCAGTCCTCTCCCTGGGATCCAACTGAAGCCTGAGCCTCAGCTCCCAGCTTCCACCCACCCCGGCGGGCAAGCAGACAAGCCTCTCGGGCTGGTGCATGCTGGTCGGCACTGATCCTCTATGCGGGAATCTCTGCAGTTGGTCCTAAGCACCCCTGTTGCTGCGCTCTCCTCCGTGGCTCCGAAGCTTCCCCCCCTCCGCCCTCTGCAGTCTCCACCGCGAAGGGGCTTCCTAGTGTGTGGAAACCTTTCCTCCTTCACAGCTCCCTCCCACTCGTGCAGGCCCATCCCTATTGTTTTGTCTGTTTTTTCTTTTTTCTTTTGCCCTACCCAGGTACGTGGGGAGTTTCTTGCCTTTTGGGAGGTCTGAGGTCTTCTGCCAGCGTTCAGTAGGTGTTCTGTAGGAGTTGTTCCACATGTAGATGTATTTCTGATGTATTTGTGAGGGGAAAAGTGATCTCCGTGTCTTACTCTTCCGCTATCTTGAAGCTCCTCTGTCCTAGTGAATTTTATCAAACATTTATGGAAGAAATATCACCAGACTTTCACCAATTCTTTCAGAATATAGAGGAGCATTAATGAGTCCAGAATAACTCTAACACCAAAACATATTAATGTCATTATAATATTATGAAGACACAGTGAGGTTTTGGTGATCCTAATGTTTTGTTAAATTTTTGTATAGTAAACATATTGGTCAACTTAAGATGTGGATAGGTAAATAATCAAGTTAAAGGTTTAAGTTTAACCCTTGTAATAATAGAAATAAAAAGATGAAAATATCACCCAAGCTAGTAAAGAAGGAAAAATAGTGAGAAAAAATTTTTTTTAAAGAATTGCAAACAATTCCAGAAGAATTTAAAAGATAGATAGATAGGCATAAAGTAAAAAATTAGAAAACATAAATTAGCATTGTAGAAACAAATCCAAATACATCAATAATCATAATCAATAAAAAATAGACCAACTCATCAAAGAGACTAAATATTGTCAGATAAATTCAAATACTTAGTAATATGAAGTTTATATGAAATATATCTAAATTTAAGGTAGAGAAAGTTTACAAATAAAAGGACAAAAAATACTGAGAAAATACTAAACGAAAGAAGGCAAGTAAACAAAAGAAAAATTTGGCAAAACATAATTTAGAATAGGATCTTAGTCAAAAAGCACTGATAGAAATATAGAGTTTTACTATTTATGGATAAAATAATTTCATTTACTAGGAAGAAATTCTGAAGTCAAACAGCTGCTAACAAATCTCTAAGATAAAGAAAAATTGAAATCAGCAAAATCCCCTAAAACTGAATGAGACTGCAACATACCTTTCTCAGCAATTGATAGCTCCAGTACACAAAAAGACAGTAGGATCTAGACTATTTAAACAACATAACTAACAAGAGTTGTCTAATCTGTATACGTGTAATACCATAATTTTAAAAATACATACTCTTTTCAAAACAAAGCCATTTCAGATCTTGGTGATGTTTAAATAATTTATAGCATAGTGTATTCTCTGACTACAATGCACTTAACCTGTAAATCAATAATAGAATAGCAAAACCCAGCAAGTTAGAAAAATTTGAAAATCAGAAAAACACAATTAGAAAATTTAACAGAATCACCTTAGTAGCTCATATGTGAAAAAATAAATCAAAATGGACATTTTTAAGTGCTTAGATTTAGTGATAACAAAAATATTATATCTAAATTTGTATAAAGCTAAAGTTGCCTACTTAACGGCAACTCTGTAGCATTAAACATTTTATGTTAGGAAAGAAGAAAGGCTAAAAAATGGGTGTCTGACATCTGAAGTCAGCAAAATAAAAACAAAAACAAAATAAAATTATAATTAAGTGAAATAATAGACATGAGTTAATATTAGTGAAACAGGAAAAGTAAAAGCTACTTTAGAAAGATCAATAAAGATTTGTTCTTTTGCAAAATGATAAAATTAGCAAAGCGCTGGCAAAATTTATCAGACAAAAACAAACAAAAACAGAGAGAGAGAAGACATGAATAACAGTAGGAGTGAAAAATGGAAATGAGACTATAGTAGCATAAATGAGTAAAAAGATAAGAAAAATTAACATTATGCCAATCAATTTGAAAATGTGGGAAATGTTACTTTTCTATATAAATATAACATACTGAAACTGAATTAAGAGAGAAATCTCTTTGTCTTTCTTTACCTTACATGGTCAGTCAGTAGTTGAACACCTTCTCGTAATAAAAAGACCAAGCCTAAGTGAATTTATAGAACATTCTGTTAAACATTCATATGGGAGATATTTCTAAATTATACAGGTATCTTCAGAGAAGAGAAATATTAGCTATCTGAATGCATCAGTGTATAAAAAAGTACTGTATCATGGACAATGTTGGCTTATTCTAGGAATATGTTTTTTATATTCCAAATATTTTTAAATATTTTAATGTAATTAATCTCATAAAATAAGGGACAAAAACTATGTCATCTAAGTAGTTACAGAAAATACCATATTTGATAGTAGATGTTACCTTTTCATGAAATAAAAAATTAGCTTTTTGGTAAGGAGCCATTAGGACAGAGGAAAACAGGCCTATGGAGTCTTAGCTGGGAGGAAGCCCAAACATATATGCTAAAAATTCTGGCCATAATGCCTCATAACTGTTACCTTCTTCCTGGCAAGCGGAGAAGACACACCACTGAAACACAGATGTACACCAGAGAAGAGTAAGAGTCTGAAAAGTGATGTTCCTGGAGGCCTAAAAGAGGAACAAAAGAAAAAGCTGCGAAGGGAAGAGAAGTGATTCATGTTAGAAAAGAAAAAAAAACGCAAAAGGAAACAACCTGATCATGAAGAAGGCAGAATGTAGGAAGAAATGAAAGCCCTGAGGTTGAAGAGTGAAAGAAACTTGGGGAGGGGGGAAAGGTATACTGTTAAAGCAGTGACTTGCTTAGCTTATACACATGAGGGGTGGCAGTGTAGGTAATACATCACACTGAATATACTGGAATGGTAGTGATGGTGGCTGGAGTCATGCTTCTCAAGGTGTGACCCACAAAAGACCTACATCAGATTTACCTGGAGGCAGCATTCAACACACATATACCCTTCCCATTCCCTCCAATGTGACTGAGTCCGAACCCTGGGCAAGAAGGATCTCAGGGAATGTGCTTATTTAACAGACACCCAGGGTAGTGCTGAGATTGATAAAATTTTGATAAGCCCTGACCTAAATATATTCCCAATGAAAGCATGTCTCTTCTTATCATCCATCCACATTTGAGATGATAACATGGACAATAAATGTCAGGAACTTGAGAAAGGATAAATGGAGGTTATCCAGTTTCCTATGTTATCCATTGACTTAAAGTTAAAATTTTTATTTTCTATTTATTAAATCTGTTAACTTTCCTCTAGAGCTTAAAAAATATACATGGTTTGATATCGCACTTCGGTTTTATTTTTTTAACAATTTTTCACAGGTACAGGACATAGAAATGTGGAATATTTATATAATTCATATTCTATAACATCTGGCCTGATGTTTTAAAAAGGGGGAAAGTTAATACAATAAAGATTCAGTAGCTATTATAAATTGCTGTGTATACTATATTTATATACTATTTAATAATGAAGAAAGCCTGAAGTTAAATGTTATTGTTTATATAATATTTTGCTTTATAAAACATCCTTTAAGATTAATAGAAGTACAAATAGACAAAAATGATAGAGGTCTTTTTATTGGGAAGATAATTATTGCCCAGGAAAAAAATATATAGTTTTAAAATTAAAGAGAGTGTGTAAACATATACCAGAGCAAGAGGAGGAATGAAAAATAGCTGTAGATATTAGTTAAAAACATATTTAATAAGTTGTTACAGGGTAATGTATTAGCATTTATGGAAATTTAAAATACAGGCAAGAAAGTATGATGATATCCTTGTTCCGTTTCTGTCCTGGTCAGATTACACCGGAGTGTTATATGTGGATCCTAGAGCTTTGGAATGGGCATACACAAATCAGGTGTTAAGGGCTATTTGATGGTACACTCCAGGAATATTCCATATTATAGTTAGGGTTTTAGGCAGAATAAGAACAGAGACATAGTGTTTATTTTCAAGTAGCTTGAAAGCCACTGTACGGAGTTTATCCTATGTACACTCAAGATGTAGAACCAGGTCCTACCGTGTAGCACAGGGGACTATATTCAATATCCTGCGATAAACTATAATGGAAAAGAATATTTAAAAATGTATATATATGAATAACTGAATCACTTTGCTGTAGAGCAGAAATTATGCAACATTGTAAAACAACTATACTTCAATAAAATAAATTTTAAAAAGATGTAGACCAGAGATAAGGTGAGGAAGTAATAAGAACACAAGAACACAGATTACAGGACAGTTAGCAAGGTGGAATGATTTATGTTGGTCAATATAGTCACCACTGAAAGTCTTCAAATATAGGCTAGATGACCTTGACAATTTTAAAATATGACCCAAAAATCTGTTGAGAGGTGGGTCATGACTCCTTCCCCTTGAATCTGGGCTTTGTGACTGCTTGACTAGTGGAATATGGAGAAAGTGATGCTATGGCAGTCTTTAGGCCCTGGCCCTTAAATCTCTTGTTACACTTGCTTTTGTAACTCAACTACCATGCGGTGCAGGAGCTGAAGCCATCTGTGGGGAGCACTATGCAGAGAAGAATTGACAGCTGGCAGCAACTTTTAAGCCTTGTAATTGAACCATCTTGGAAGTGGATCCTCCAGCCCCAATCTAGGTGCCCAAGAATCCCCTCGTATACTTTCTCCTAGTATCCCTGTCACCAAAAAAATCGAGTTTTCTTTATGATTTATTTCAGTCTTAACCATTATTTCATCTCAGGCTGCATCCTACACTAAGGCTGTCTCCTATCATCTCCTAGGAGGTCTGAGGCAATTCCTAACATTTCTTTCTTGGATGAGCAGCACTTACTCAAAATGTCCTTCTCTCATGTGTTTCCTTGTTACTATTTAAACCTTGATGAAATTATGCTGTTTTTCTTTATTATTCTTAGTGTCTTCCAAGGCACTATCACATGCCTGTTATTTTCAGCTTTTCCATAACTCAATTTAAAAGTTTCCTTTTTTCATTTTATACCTCTTCCTTTTTTATAGAAAGAGCAGCAGAAAAAAAAAAAAAAATATAGTGGGAAACTGTAAAAAAAAAAAAAAGAGCAGGCCCTCGGCTTGCTTAACCAAAATCCAACCTGTCAAAAATTCCGTTTAGTACGAATATTGGCAGATCAAAATCCTACATCTCTCTTTACAATTACTACTGTTATAACATCTAAGGCTTTGCCTTAGAGAAAGGGAGATATTTCTTCTGATGGTTTTAATTTTCTTATAAAGAAACACTTCTTATATAGAGGTAGCATGGTTATGGTACTGTAATTGGTAATTTATTCACTTAGAAAGCTAGTATGGTATTGTGGGAAGAAAATAGCCTCTGATTCAGACAGAGTTTGGTTTAATTCTAGCTTTTCCACTAACTAGCTATATTGTTTCTGGATTTCTGTTAAGTCTCTGTTGCCTCCTACATAAATTGTGGATAACATAATCACTTTGTCAGATAAATGAAAACTGATTGAGGTAATGTATCTAAAGCTCCAAGTGCAGTTTTTAAGTCAGTTGATATTTTAACTATCACAATAAGCCTGTCACCGTTTGATAAAGCTGGGACAGTTTGATATGGAAAGTTATGAGAACATCATATGTGCTCAAAATAAAGTTATTAATTTCAATATAGAATGTTGAGATGTCTAAGAGACGGGTAGAGAATGACAAAGATTAAGGAACTTCTCATTTTAACACTTTTATAAGGGAATTTTGGACTCCTGGAATTTTGTGTATAGAACAATGAGTGTTAGAAAATTACTGATATAAAGATTAGACTTATGGGATCTCTTAAAATAAAAAAATATGTGAAATGATGCAGAATACATTGAGAGAGAATCTTGAGGGATGTGAGAATTAAATAGGTATAAAAGCAACAAGCCAATCAACAAGAAAGATGCCACACAATTTAGAATAAGGAAGAAAAAAAGAGTAAGAAGGAGAAAGAATGAGTTTTGGTTTAAGGGAGACATTCTCGAGAAAAAATATTACTTGCAATGAAAAATATATTAACTTTCTTATTTTGACAGAATTAAACATTTTCATTCATCTTTGACCAAAGAATAACTTCTTGTAGCTAATTAGCCAGTCCAATATCTATTAAATGAAATGTGGATTTAAATATTATTTTGAGTAACTTTGGAATTGGCTATTAATTCCAGAGTGTTTGTGAATTACTTTGAAATTAAGTTTTATTTTATGGGTATTACTTTGAGGAAGAGCAAACATTTTGCAAGAGCAAACACAGGTGAACTCATAACTCACATTTAGTCTCACCCTTATTGTAATCACCTGTGAACAGCAGAAGCCCCCCACAGTGCCTCCTACATATATGTATACTGTCTTGCTTATAATTAATAAGTACCAGAATGAAGCACACTCGTGAAAAATGAAGTACTAGCAAAATTATACCATCTGGTATAATGACTCAGTTCAATGGATGGGTAATGAACTGTGAAATATATAGTAAAACATACATTGATCATCTATAACAGATTACGATAGGAATAAAGATGTAAAATTTTGAGGACAAATATAAGAAACCTTTCAAAACACATCTTTATTATAAAATTAAAAACTTTATATTAAAGTTTTATACCTTCAGATGTTTTCTGATAGAAATTTGAACTAGAATTCATAAAATGGAATCAACAACGGAAATTCATACTGTATCTTTAGTCTACATAGTGGGTGCAGTGCTATAATATAGTCAAACAATTGTTAAAGTTTTTAGGAATTTTGTGAGCTGATGAACATCACTTTAGTAGCTTGAAATGAGCCATAGAGGGAGTATTTACACCACAGACATTGGTAAAACACTACAAATGAGAACTTGTGCTTCCCTGGAGAGCCAGTTATCAAATATTTACCAGCACTTGATTGGTTATGGAAATAATACTTTCTGTGCTTTAACTGATTAACATTTTCAGAGTTTCCTGTTGGGAAAGTCCTTCAGCATGTATGTTAATTTTTAGGTGCTGTTTTATGAGTGATTGATTACTATTATTAATATTTTAAATAAAATATTAAAAAGAGACTGCCTTTTAAGAAAATCAGTGACAGTTTGTCCCATTTTCTTTTTCTCAAACTATGAGATGGGGAAATTAATATCTGAGAGACTTTTGGCAGAAGTGGCCCTAAATTTTATTTTCTAAAAAGTTCAACTTAAAAAATAATAATTTCCACAGAAATCTTGTACTTAGAAGCATAACATTTTGTTCTAAAAACAAATGTTGACTATTCCTTTAATACAAGGAGCTGTTTTCATTAGGAAAACAGCGTAAGGTAGAATTGTTTTGGTTGACATACATTTATATGTGTTAAAAATTTAAAAAGGAAACAGTTACTGCTTCATATAAATTTTATTGATATTCTGGTACCTAAAAAGTAATTTTAATTTTAACTAAATGGTATTAACTGCATCTATTTATATAAGAATGAAAAAATGTTTCCAAGAAGGAAATAATGGTCCAAAATCCTGTGTCCATGAGAAACATTTACTGTTAGCATCAGTAGAATTCGACCACTTTTCTATTTGCCAACTTAGCACTTAAAAAATCTAAGCAAATTTTCTTTTGACCTGGGTTTTGGGAATTAACACCTGATTTGACTGATGGGTGGATTGATTGGCATCTGATTAAATACAAAAATTCAGAGAATGCATGTGGCCAAAGCAGCAATTACTTGTGTAGGAATGACACTTTGTCTGAAACTCTGTAATTTAGAGGATGGAAAAAGTTAAATTATGTTTTTTTACCAATTTCCTCCTTACCCCGACTGCACCCATTCCTCAATAATGTGTTAACATCATCTGCTCTGCTATGCTATGATAGAAAACTTTCTGCTAGATTCTTCAGCAGCCTTCTTGAGTTCATGGCAGACATTGACAGACTCATGTCTTCGGCCCCTTTCTTCTCTCTTCCTTCTCTCTCCTCTTCTGTAATTCAAGGTGCATATACATTATCTTAGGAGCACATTGTTTCTTGATTCCTACTCAACCAAAATCATTAATTATAACTCCATTTATAGGTATGCTGTTGGTGGCAATTTTATGCTAAATATTCATTTAAAAGTTTTAAGATATTTTTATAAGACTATAAGTTACTCCGATAAATCTACGAAGCCAAAGTCAGCATCTCTTACCAATTAGAGAAGAAGTTATGGACAAAATCACTAACTTAGAAAACAATATTGGTTCTATTGTAAAAATGAATCTTTAATATTTATTGCATATTGTCCTAAGTGTTTTATATATTTAAATTAATCAGATTTTCATAACATCTCTATAGAGAAATTTTCAGTGGCATTCCTGAAATGAGGAATGATGAACTTGAGGCACAGAGAAGACAAATACTTGCTTTAGTTATTAAATAGATGTGCGAGAATGCAAAACTAGGAATCTAGCTTTATACTCATGCTCTTAACCACTATGTTATATAGTTTATCTCAAAAGGGCAGATTATCTCAATGAATTTTAGAGAAAGAACATTTCATAAGCACAAACTAAACAATCTAAACTGACATATTTTGATTAAAATATACTTCCTATGGCAGTTATTCAAGCTGAATCTGTGCTTTTGTAGCTCTTCTAGGGAGGCCAACCTGTTTTATTCTAATATGAGCTATAGTTATCCCAATATTCTGCTCTTACTTGGAAGCTGGACAAGTTATAGTCATAGCAAAAATCCTTAGTATGTCCAGAGAAACTGGTGCAAATGAGAGAAAAAGAACAAAAGCCCAATGCAGTGCTAGATTCTAAGGAAAATTACTGCTTATTAGGTTTCCTTTTAGTGCTTCGTATTCTTTAGTGAGAGACTATAGTACCCATTGTATTTTCTGTTGCTACTTATGGGGAATTAGATGTTTAGATAAGAGGCTGACCGAAGACTAGTTAGATATCTATCTCTAAATTTTAATTTAAAGTTGGCAAAATAAAGAAGTTTCTTCCTTCTCCTCCCATAAACTAATATCCCCCAGTTCCTCACTTCCAACCTGTGACTGTTACCTGGTAATTCACAAAAACAGTAACTGAACCAGAATGTTTCCAGACTCGGAGACGCAAAAAAAAGGGATGAGCAGCTGGGGACACCTGATAAGCAGGGAGTTTTGGAGAAACTTTACATTGATTAGAGTGACCTTATCACCTTATCCAAAAAGCCAGAAAACAAGCTTATAACCACACAGGCAGGAGAGAAGAGCATCTTTATTTCTGGAGAAATGAAAATGTCCTAGAGTAGAGCAAAATAAAATTTGAAGCATCCCAAGTACAAAATATATCTCACTGCCTGATTGATCACTCTGCAGTGAACTCTAGCAACTGATGAATTGTACCTATTCAGAAAGACCAGCAAATCAGCTTTTCAATGCCTCACTACTAAGTATAAATACATAGCCAAGAATAAACAGACATTTATGGAAAACCTCTAATAGAAGATTAGAGAGCAAAACCAATAAGCTTAAAGTGGAAACTTAAAAGAAACAGAGATAATGTAAGAAAAAACCCTCTACATAGGAAGCATAACTCATATTCTCAGTGAAATAAAAGAATGTGTTTCAACCTTGAAATGAAAACATGATGTGAGAATTAAGGGACAGTTAGGCAACAATGAAAGCTTTTAGAAGTTAGAAATGTGATGGCTAAAAAAGTTAGTAATAGGATTGGGAGATATGATTAAAGAAATTTCATAGGAAATAAGGAGATGAACAAGCAAAGAAACAAAACTGTGGGTCAGTCCAGTGGGTCCAATATCTGACAAATAGGCATTCCAGGAAGAGAGGAGAAAACAGGAGAAAAATGATCAAAAGCATTATGAGAAAATCAGATATATGTTTCCATTTGAAATGTCTTAATGAGAACACAATGAATAAACAAGATAGATATTGGGTGAAATTTCAGGATATACAGGATAAAACAAAGATCCTAAAAGCATCAAGGGAGAAAAAGAAGCACATAAAATGAAATAGGAATCGTAATAGAATTGTAATGGAATCAGACTTCTCAATGGTTTCAGTAGCAGTTTGAGATTAGAGAGGACAGTGGAACAATACCTTGAAAGTTTTGTAAATAGAATTTGATAATTGGCCAACCCATGTGTGGACAGGTAGAGTATAACATTTTAGGGGAGGAAAGGACTGAAAATATTTCTGTATCTTGCATACCTTCTCAGAAAGCTACCAGGGAATGGGTTCTGCCAAAGCAAATAAGACGACCAAGAAAGAGGGAAAAATAGGATCCATGGTAAAGCACCTTAAACACAACAGAAAAGAGGAGACAATTTCCAATATGTCATCTGTCTAGAGAATAAAGATCCAGATTGGTTCATGAGAGAATATTCTTTGGGAGGGAGGTCTCTACAAAACCAATAGAATGAGTACATTCAACATAGTTTGTTCATGTGGAAAATTATATGACTGTGGAATGACTTAGATATAGCATATGGAAATGTAAGCAATTATTAGTTTAGGGAAAATAGAAAGGCACATGGGTAAAGAAATGTAATCACAGACATTACTTGGTTATAAGTTATAATTATATATACACTGATTATAATTTAAAACTACTACGTTGAGAGAATGGGAGAGGAGAAGAGGTATGTAAGAGAGCTAAGGGTGCATATACCATAATAGGAAGTCAAAAGAGAAAAAATACTGATACATCAAAGGAGATCTTGGTTTCCAGTCATCAGTTTTTACTTGTCAGAAGTGATAAACCTTGTTTGGATCTTGCTAATAACATATTCAGTGTTTGTGCCTCCAATGGTGGAACAGATATGTTACTTCCTTCCCTTTCCTCCATGTTGATACCACCAGCCCTGAGCTGAACCTACTTCTTTTCTTTCAATAGACCCAGGTGAAAGGCTCATTTTAGGACCAGTGATGGGGCTGTCCTGTCAAATAGTACCTGCTTTTGATGATGCTATAGGCAGCAAGTTCCATACAAATTTCTCTGCCTTACAGTATGACAGATCTAGTCAAGGAGCTATAATAGTATGTAATACACTTCAGTTATTTATTATGATTGCTGACACAAACTTCAGTAATTAAAGGAGCTTCAGTGGAGGGAAAGTAATTTCCAAATAGAATGAGTGCTAGTTGAGGATGAAAAGAGAAATCTGAAGTGGTATATTTTGCATCACACTCAAGAACCACAGTAGTGCTCAGTAGTAGAGGAAGGAAAATAAATTGTGGATGCCACCAAGACCAGCAGGATAATAGATTGAGGATAAATACAAGAGGGAGGTATATGTGTTTTGAAGTGTCCTTAGTTAAAGGAATCTAGGGAGCATCTGTCAGGATTAAATATTTTTAAGTCTTTTCCTAGAACGGTCATCATTACAATTACTATTATTGTTATTAGGCAAGGCTGAAACAGGAATGTTAATATTGTATGCTGAGAAGTTCCTATAATGGGAGCTGGAAAGCTAAGTTTGGCTTGATCACCAATCAATGAAAAATTTTTAGCTGATAAACTTGCTTCACTATGCCTTATTTTTCCCTCTTCAAATAATCGAGAGCACCATATAGAAGAAGGTGTTTGGAATCAACATTTAAATCACAGATCCATAAGAATCTAAAGTATATCAATGATGAATGAGTATATAACTGTATTCAAAACTATTCCTCAGTAATATCTTCCTTTGTAAAATAATTACAACAGAAATTATTTGTGATTCTCACTTAAAGCTATTCTTATTTATACTGAATAGCTTTCATTTCAAAACAGGTTCCCCGGAAGATTTATTAGTCAGAACTCAGTCCATTCTATTCCACTATATTGAAGGATTCCGGCCTCAAATCCATTTTTTGGAATAAAGGAAGATGGCAATAAATATTTCAGGATTCAGCAAATCCCTTAAAATAATGATGAATAAAACAAGAAAAACCTTTAGATTATATATTATTGATGGTTTACCAAATATTAGCAATAATAAAACATTTAAAAATCTGTTTTTGTAAAAAATGAATCACATAATAAAGTCAGTGGAACTGAAGGCTTTATTAAAAATATTCTCTCAGGGCTTCCCTGGTGGCACAGTGGTTGAGAGTCCGCCTGCCGATGCAGGGGACACGGGTTCGTGCCCTGGTCCGGGAAGATCCTACATGCCGCAGAGCGGCTGGACCTGTGAGCCATGGCCGCTGAGCCTGCGCGTCCGGAGCCTGTGCTCCGCACCGGGAGAGGCCACAACAGTGAGAAGCCCACGTACTGCAAAAAAAAAAAAAAATTCCTCTCAGCATGACATTTCTAAGTTTGGTTGCTCTCATATTCCTCCAGTGGAGATTAACAGTCCCTAAAGCTTTAACAATTCTGCTTTTGTTCTTAATTATTTTAGACAATCTTAAAATCTTTAACTTTTTGGCCAAGGGCAGCCTTTTATGATTTTTTTCCCAATTCAGTTAAATTTACTGAAGTTCAATGAATATGTACATATATACATTTAAGTATCCATATACATACATATTATAAATTTGTATATGTGTGTATTTAGAGACTGAGCAGGCATGTGTGTCTGGAAGGGAGGATTCATCCTGCAATGTAGTAGGAAATGTGATTCAAGTTATATTTGTTCGTTAGTAATAATAACTCATTGTTTCGTCAGTTAATGTGTGGGAGGCATTCTACCAAGAACTTTACTTACATTATCTATTTGAGTTTTTATAACAAGGCTAGGGACTATGTATTTTTTTAAATATTTAAGCATGGAGTGGGAAGAATCTTATTCATGATCTCACTTAGCATTAAATGTCATAGGGGTTTTAAAGCCAGTCTATCTGATCAAAAACTGACTTCTTTAGCACTTCAATATACTGCTTTATTCAAGGTGAAGCAGCAATAAAACAAGTGAATATGGAGTCTTTAAAAAAAATTTATGTCTGTGAAAAAGGAAAATAGGAAAGGAAGTATCATATATCTATTAAACATTGTTATTATAAGATTTGGACTACCTTCCTGAAAAACATCTGGATCATTTCCCACAAGGGAAGAATTTGTTATGAGGAATTAAAGTATAGCAATATTACAGTGACTTCCTTTGAATACAACAAATCAAAAAGCCCTGTGATGATACAACCAAATTAAATATGAAAAATAAGAAAACAGGTTGACTCAATGCTACTGTCACTTATCTATGACAGCCATGGCAATGCTGTTTTAGAATATAAAATGGAGTTTTTTGCTATATGAGGGAAATTCTTTGCTGTCTTTGTTGCATCTGCTTCAACTTACATTGCTTATTTCTTATCGCTATCATGATAAAGATTATAAAATATTTCAAAATCTTTAGCCATATAAGTTCCTAGGTGAATTTAGGAAAGCTTTCCAATTGCCCCTCATGCTATAGCCTAAAAATATACACTTCGCTCTTAATGAGGAAATGTATCATTTTTCTATAGCTTCACAGATTGAAGGACAGCAACAGATAAAGACCTCAGGTGCCATTTTGGTCATCTTCCTTTCACTGTGATCATCATACAAAATCCTTCTATGGCCCGAAAACTAACTTAGGTACTTAAAAATCAAAAAGTGGTGAAAGAATTATCAAGTAAAATGGAAACTAATAATAATTGGGACAGATGTTCTCAATTATATGTCTACCCTCAACTAGGAAAACTCTTATAGAAAAGGTTGAGAATGTGATACTTTTATGACTAATTACTAATTTTAGATTAAACCTGAGACTTCCATTTATGAACATTATTGATGAGCTGGTATCAGATGAATTATTCTGCCAAAAACAATTAGAAAAGTTGAATAAAATGCAAAATACGTTTGAAGATATTGAAGACCTACCTGAACAAATAGGACTTGAAGAAGCCAGAGCTTTGAGTGTAGTGTTACGAGTTGAATGGTGCCCCCCCATTCATATTTTAAAATCTTAACCCTCAGTGCCTCAGAATATGACCTTATTTGGACATAAGGTCATTGCAGGTGTAATTAAGTTAGGAGGAGTTCATATTGGAGTAGGTGAGCCCCTAATCCAATATAACTGGTGTCCTTTTGGAAAAGGGGAAACTTGGGGACAGATGCACACAAAGAGGATGACTTGTGAAAATGAAGGCAGAGATTAGGGTGATACATTTACACACCAGGAACATCAAAGATTTCCAGCAGACAATAAGAAGTTAAGAGAGAGGTCTGGAGTGAATCCTTTCCTCACAGTTCTCAGAAGGAACCAACCCTGCCAACACCTTGATTTTGGACTACTAGTCTCCAAAATTGTAAGACAATAAATTTCTGTTTTTTAGGCCACCCAATTTGTGGCACTTTGTTACAGAAGTCCTAACAAACTAATACAAGTAGGGAAACACATTGAGGTATCATGTTTTGCCTCAAAGCATTTTCTGATAAATAAATACTGTAAAGCCAAAAAGGTAAATAAAAAGCTAAGCAGAAAACAGAAAATAGGAGATTGGAAAACTGAGCCAAGTGTTTGATACATTCATGTGACTAGGGAGACAAACTTTGGTATTCAGGTCTTCCAAATGAGCCAAGCTTGATGGGCCAAAATTCAGGAGAGAAAGGAAAATCATTGATCTTACCTAATGCTTTTCCTTCAAAGGCAGTTTGAGATTTGTAAATGGGGCAAGAGAAAAGAAGAAAGAGGCAGCACAGTTGCTAGAATCCAAGCAGGACTATTGACAATCTTACAGTGCTGGAGAGATCTAAAAAATGGAGTTTAGGATCCTCAGTGGAGAAGTACTGTGGAAAACGCACCGAATTTTCAATTAGAGATATAGCACAGAAATAAGTTGAACAGGAACTAGAAAAGTCCTCAAGTTTCACATTAGCTCAATTCCAGATGAAAATTACTGTGATTTCCCCTATTTTAATTATCTGTCAAAAATAAAAGTACATCCTCTGTGGAAGTTCAATTCCTTACAGCCAGAATTATAAACACTGTTTTCTAATATACCAAAGAAACAACTTTCCATAGTTTTATGAGAAGAAATTTATAAATGTTTTTTTCCTCAGAAGTCAAGTTCTCTTTAGGAAATTAAGGCAACTATGATATACCACAAGTTAGATATCAAGGAAGCATATATATAATTTTCTTCTTATTCTAAAAAGGATATTTTTTAGTGGTCTAAAGGATATTTTTTAGTGCTCTAAAATACCTTTGTAATATTACAAATTGGGGCATTAATACTAACTTTATTGAAATATAATTCACGTTTTAATCTTCTCTTTTTGTTGCTGATTATTTGAATTTTACCTCATCTTCCTTTTATTTCATCTTTCCCCAAGAGAAAAAAATAAAGCAAACAATATTATTTGATAAAGAAAAGAGAAAGATAAAACAATCTGCCTAAATTCTTCCAGGTTTATTTGGGAAGCATGAAATAAGCTTATCAAATACTAAAGTTTATAATTTCAACTTTATAAAAGAAATTTTTCAGAGACAACACATATATGTGTTTTGTTATATAAGTATAGGACCATTATTTTATTTTATAAAGAATAGAGTGAGGTACATTTGTTTAAATTATACTTTTCTTTTTCAAGCATTTCTTTAGCTATATCTCTATTGAGGTATATCAGAAACATTAGATACTCAATACATACATGCCAAATTAATGAATGGATGAATGACATTACACTGTAATATTTGTCAAGCTTCAGAATAATTAATGGTATTGGAAACCATCTTTTAAAAGGGAAAGAGGAGGGCTTCCCTGGTGGTGCAGTGGTTGAGAGTCCACCTGCCAATGCAGGGGACACGGGTTCGTGCCCGGTCCGGGAGGATCCCACATGCTGTGGAGCGGCTGGGCCCGTGAGCCATGGCCACTGAGCCTGCGCGTCCGGAGCCTGTGCTCCACAACGGGAGAGGCCGCAACAGTGAGAGGGCCGCGTACAGCAAAAATAAATAAATAAATAAATAAATAAAAGGGAAAGAGGAGAAAATCTCTACCTAAAGAAAGTATGAAGGAAATGGCGAGTTTCCAAGAAAATGCATTTTAATTCCATCTTAGGCCTAAATTAAGACAAGAGCTGCCTGCAGTCTCGAAAAGTCACTTGTAGATTATAGCAACCAGAATTTATTTGTTAGTCTGGGCATTCTGAACAGGACTGTTGGTTAACATTTTGCACCCTATGCTTTGTTCCCCCTGTTTACCCTTGTGTCCATTTCTCTCAAAGAGTGCCATTCCTGTTAGCAGCTTCATGAAACCTGGAACTGACCACTTAAACAACCCATTCATTAATGACCAAACCAAAATGCAGGTCCATCAGGAAGCTCTTCTTGATCTTCCCAACTACAACTGACCTCTCCTTCATCTGAATATTCCTGGCACTTTGTTCCTCTATCGAGCTGCTGAATCCATTGCCATTTCCTCCACTTCCCTTTCTAGTTGTGATCTCAGAGAGACAACAGTGAGCGGTCCTGAAGAGAGATCTTAGTTCCCTGCCCAGGAATTAGACCTGGGTAGCCTGGATGAAAACCAGGAATCCTAACCACTAGATCCCCAGGGGCTAGAGGCTAGAAGCAAAGTGGCCCTGGCTCTTTACCCCGTTTGAAACCAAGAATATTTCAAGGAGGCAAAAACTGTAAAAACAGGTACAAAATTTATTATGAGAGACACAGCATAGCATGTGAGAGAGCACACAGAGAAACAGTTTATTTATTTAAGTCAGAAGCTAGGTAGAAACACACAACCAGAGAGAAGGGGTATGGGTGTCCCTTCTAATGAAGAGCAGTGTGGGCGTCCTGAATGAGGAGCACAGTAAAGAGGTGATTTAAATCACTTATATAGGACAGTCCTTCTGGGTCTTTGTCTACATTTGGCCAGTTGTCTTGTTTCTTTTATTTACACCTGAATAGTCCCAGGACCCTCCCCAAGATGTGTGCGCAACTTTTCTGCTAAGATGGATCCCACCCCAGCAGCCTGTGGGTGCATGTCCACACTTCTTATGCGGTGGCGCGCCCCCCCTCCCTTTTTTTGACCCCCAATGCGACTTTCTGTGCATGTGCAGACAAGGAAGTTTTCCTTGGCCTCAGGAGTGGGCACCATATCTCTTTACTTCAGCAGAGCTCAGCTTCTGCCACTAGCTTTGTCCTTGGAGTGTCTGGATGAGAACAAAGCTTCGGTTTTACTCCAGCTGACAAACACTAGCTGTCCAGCCCAGGGACCCATCTATCTCCTACCTCAGTTCAACCTTAAAAAGGACCACTGCTTCAGAAGAAATGTCACTCTTTGGTATCTAACTTGTAATATTTCAGAGTTAGAGAGGAAAGAATTTTGCTAGTGAAGAATATTTTAGTATTCTTAATTTAATTCTAAAACTATTTTTAGAGCAGTGCATACAAAGCTAGAAATGGAGAATTGCAAGGACAGGGATATGCATTTGCTTTTCATTGGAAAGTTGATCAATTTGTTAATTTAGTGCAAGAGCCTCAAGAGTTCAAAAGTGTGAACAAGATAAAAATTATGAGAAGAAGAGATATATACAAAGAATAAGAGAAATTTGGGAGGTTGTGGGAATGGTGGTGAAGGTAGTGATGTAGTAGGTCATTCAAGAAAGAGAGTAAGTACATTCATGGAATGGTCAGTGTGTGATTAATAAGAGAAGGCTGAGTATTCAAAATATATCCAAGTTGAGTCTTTTGTGGTCTAGCCCTTTCTTTTCTACATTCAGTATATTGATAATTTCTAAAGGCAGAGGCAACTAAGAAAAGCAGATGTTAGAACAGAATGGCAAAACAGAATAATACACACAACTCTTAAGAGGAAAAATAAAAAGGGAGAAATATTACTGTTTCATAAGAAGTCTTCTCAAACTTTAATCTATTTAGTTTTTAGTTCTTTGTTCTGTCAGTTATTTTTATGGATCAGGAAAAAGCTGAGCAAAGAAGCATGGAAACAAGATCAAAGCTTCTCATTTTAAAGTCAGGAAAATAGCTGATTTTGACCCAAATCCTGGCAGACGCTGCACGGGAGCAGGACTTTATCCCTCAGGGAGCAAAGGTCTTGCTCTGAGTCTGAAGGCCTAAAAAATTCATCCTATATGATGGACAATGAATATGGCTTCATCCTTCTCCCAGAAATTCAGGACACATCCGTGCTATTTTTAATATAAATTAGACTAATCAGAGATTCATTTATTCCAAGTAAACTGTTCTGAGGCCCTGTGAAGGAGCAACTACCTGGGGATCTGAAGGTCTTCAGTTCAAATCCCAGCAGAGGGAAATCTGTTTCCTTTTAAACAGTGAAAAGTGTTCCTTTCTAGGAAAAAAAAAAAAAAAAAAAGAGCAGAATTCTCAGTCTCCATTATTACAAGGTATGGACTGGTATTTGAATATTTTCAGTTTTCTCTACTCTCAAGTAAATTTTAATAAATGGTTCTGGAAGTTACAACTATTATAAAGAAGAGCACAAAAGCATAGCTAAAAACAAAATTCAAAACATAAAGACAGACAAAACTTGACAGAAATTAAAAATATACAATATATGGGATTTGTTTAAGGGGGCTTCTCCTGTTTTTACTCCCTACCTCTACTGCCATGCACATGTTAATATATAAATTGTTTTGTACTTTTAAGATGCCTGTGTGGGAAGAATGATTCTCTAAGGTAAGCACCTTGGCCCTTTCATACATGCCTTCCTGCTCCATCATTTTCAGTCTACCATAAGTCCATCCCTGCCTGACTTCCCAATCAGGAAACTCGGAAGACATGTTGAAATGCTCAGTGAGAACCTAGCTCTTGAACCTGGTGTTTACAGATCATACACTGCTGTGTAAACCTCTCTGCTCCAGTGCTCATCTTTCCTCTGAGGAAACTTAAGACCTGTCCCTTTGTTTCGCCTTCCCTAGGCTCTGGGCCACCCATCACCTGGTACCATGAAGTGAAACATCAGAAATCACTTGCTTCATTCATACTTCCTACTGATTTTGTTTTAGAGATGGGGGTACAGTTGTCTCTGAGTCATTAAGTAAGAATGTTAAGGGTATGTGTGTCTGCCCTCCCAAAGCATGTTCCAGTGATGACAGAAAATCAGGAGGGCCAAGCCCAGAAGTTAGTTTTCGAAGTCTAGCAGGTTGTTATTGGAACAAAGTCTCTCATTCCACCAAAAAAACTGGTAATCATAGCAGTTAAAGGGAGTGTTCACAGCTTTGAGAGTGCAGAGCCCATTTTCAGAGGAAACCAAAAGAAATAACAAAACTGAGTCCCAGTTTGTGCTCTCAGTCAGATTGCCACAGCCAGGGTGTCACCAGGGCTACTTTCAAAAGGTTTACAAAGAGTATTTAGAACACCTTTGCATGTGCCTCTTGCTGTCTTTCAGGGGAAACAGTCATTTCCAATTGAACCCATAAAGTACCTGTCAAAACCTGATTTTCTGTAGAACATTGATAAACACTGGAGCACAGATGCAGCAACGAATATTCTACCAACATATCCATATGTGAACTACTTTGGAATTATTCTTGTTCAGAGGTAAAAATGTTTCTCGTTGGAAAAGAGCATACAATGAAATGGGCTGAGTCTCACATTCTTAGTGAGAAATACACAGCATGACGAGCTTATGGGGATGAGAAAGTGATAAGGCACTATGGTCGAGTGTCATTTGTGAGGAAGAAAAGTGCCCTTAGCCTTTCATTATCTTTTCTTCAACCATGGTTAGGAATTCTGATGGATGTTGGGTACATGGACTTTTTCTTTGGTGCAAGAGAGAAAAAGCAACAAGTATAAACAAACTGGCAAAAAAAAATCAAGGAAATAAAATAGCAATGGGACTTAGAAAGTTGCTTGCCACTACTACTTAGCATAGAAGCAAGTGGTGGCTCACAGGTCATGATGATATTTGCAACCAAAAATTTCAGCTATGTGTCCCCATGTTGTCCCTTTTCCCAAAGTGTTTTATCTCTCCACCTGTGACATCCATGGGCATGCACTTCTCAGATCTCCCTTGAAGAGAGAACTTGAGGTTCTCTCTGGCTGTCACCCCTTTGGGAACCAGCACAACACTCACCAAGCCAGACTCTTCTTGGGCTGCTCCCAGCCAGTGCCTGATCGCAGCTTCCTGTAATGAACAGTCTTTGCTCTGAACCTTCCCTTGCAGCCTGACTGAGACTTTCTCAGGGCTTCACTGCAATTTGTAGCTCTTCCTACTCAATCCTCTGATGTACCCTCTCTCCTTTCATAGGTATCTTCTCTGAATCACTTTCTAGAGCTTCTTTCTACCTACTCTTGCTACCTTTCCCTCTATCCTTCATAGGCATTCGCCCAATAAATCTCTCGCACATTTAATTCCCTCTTGATGTTGCTTCTCAGAGTAGCACACACTCTGAACTGGCACACACTCTATAACAGATCGCGTTACTCATGAAAAGTCAAGGCCAAGCTCAAATGCCACTACTACCTTCATGAACTTTCTTTTAATCCTTCTAATTGGTTCTAATATCTTATTCCTTGAAACCCTTCCCACAAGAAAAATTTATATTTTTTTATGTGTTATAAAACTATCTTAATTTATCCATTGCTTTATTTCTCTGATTAGAAGATAGACCCTGTTGTGCCACTTTTAAAATATTTATTCTTTCACACTGTTTACCACACTACCTGACATATGGGAGGCATTCATCACCTCTTTGTTCAATTTAATCAAATGGATTTTTATCTTACTTAATATGGTGCTTACACTACTGGAAAGTAACTTGGATGGCCTGCTGGTTTTCTTCAATTCACATCATTTTCAAAAGGCAAACTCTCTCCCTTTATTACTTCTGTGGTATCTTCTTAATATCCCAACTTAATTGTTTTTCAGTAAGGATTAGAAGATTCAGAATTATTTTTTGCAATATGTCCATTCATCCTTCTATGTGCTTGGTCCTGTGCTAGGTAAAAACACCAAGATGAAAAAGACATGGTCCCTATCTTCAAATAGCTTAGAGTATAGTAGTAAAGACTAGTATGCAAAGAAATATGATAATAAAAAACTTGAAGTTTCATGACATGTCTGTAAAAAAATCAGCAGTTGCATAAATAGGGGATGGCCAATCCTACATGTGAAATGAGGGAAGTCTTCATAGATATGATAATATTTTACATGAGTCAGAAAATCTGTGGGAACTCATAGAAAAGAGGAGCATTATGCAGTGAATTCTGGGAATCGCCCCATCTCCTCATACCCCCTTGAATAAGGTAGGACTTGCTCCCCCCACTGCTAAGAGTTCTGCAAGATGGCCCTCAGCTGACAGTCCTGTTTGCAATGACCTCCAATTAAAAACATAAAGAAAACCCAAAAACTGCCTTGCTTAAAGTTGTGTCTCCTGTAGGGATAACCTAGAGCGGACAGCTGTTCAGTGTGTGGGTTTAAAAGCCTAGACTTCTCACCCTTAGCTCGGGACAACTCTGAAGATCCGTTCCAACTAAAGAAATCCCTGTGGGGTTGTCTGACAACTTTGCCGGGACTGAATCACAAACTATTTCCCTCTTCCCAGTCCTTCCTTCCATAGGTTTTAAAACCAAGAAGAATCCTGCATGCTAATTGCATCTCAGAATCTGCTTTTCAGAGAACCCAAACTACAACAAGTACATTCAGTCCAGGCAGGGGCCAGCAGGGCAAGCCGAAGCATGGTTATAAAATGGTAGTTTGGAATACCACAGTATTCTGGAAATGGCCTCCCAGCTCCCTGCATGTTTTATATATATATATATATATTTTTTTTTTGCTTTGTTTGTTTTTAACTTTTTTTCTGAGATAATAAACACATATACAGAAAAGTGTCTTTATCAGCATTAAAATCTTTTCCTTTTCATATGTATTTTTTCCTACTGTTATGTGGCAAGGAATATTCTAGGAAGGTCCTGCGAATCATCTAGTATTTTGTATTGTCCATACTACTTTCACATTCTGTGAATGGAACATTTGAGTAAGTAGGAAATGATGCAGCAAAACTTCTTCCTTTGATTTTAGTAACATCCCAATAGAACTAAATACATAATTGCTCCATTGGTTTTTATTCTCTCAATGATTCATTAAAAAAAAAAAAAAGATCCCTGTAATGCAAACAATTAAACTGAATTAGAGTTGTCCAGCTAGACACATGGTCATAGATCAGCTCAGCCCACCAACCTCATGAAACTGTAACCTCAGAGAAGAGAATTCCCCTACTTGGAACACTACTATAGTGTGTTCATCTGTACTTTGTACCTCAGCACTCATTTTAGTAAAAATACAACTCTAGGAAGACCACACATCAAAAGTTGCAGCAGTCCAACTTGGGGCAATGCTGACATAAAATTCCTGAGTAGAAGAGGCACATGGATCACAGGACAATATAACATAACATACCATTTTTTTTAATCCCTCCTATGTTATAATGTCTTATGCTAACATCATTATTTGAAGTTGCACCTATTGAAACAGGAAGAGCATTGCTTTTCAAAGCAAGGTGAAAATCGAGCAAGTGATTATACCGAAAGCTGGTGGGAGGCTAATTTTGGCTGAAACAGGAGAAATAGGAGAGTCGGTCACTTTATTGGACTCTGAAAGTCACAAAGATGTCCTCAAATAACCATATATTTTTATTTCCTTTAAAAAAAAAGCCTCAATTTATTATTTTTAATTACTACAACTATTTGAAGGTGATGAAGTACAATAAATAAAAAATACATTCAATGCATTTTCTGAAAACCAGTGAGGTCAGCAAAATATATTTTCAGGGAAATTACATATATGAGTAATTTCTATACCTATTTTTGTTATCATTATGAGTCCTAGGTTATAAGAACTGAGACCTATAGCCTATCACTGTCTGAATATTTCCTAAAAGTGCTATTTTTCAATTTCAGAAAATATAACCAGATACACCCCCAGATTTACATATGTAAAATAACATATCCTTAGGGAAATTCTCTAGTATATTTCCCCTCTCATCCTTTTTGCTTCTTTTAAGAAAAAAAATTTCCTCTCTGAATTCTATAGAAGTTTTTTGGCTAGTTTTTTTACTCAAAAGTAGATTTCAATCTACTATTAGAATTTTTCCCCTTGAAATCCATTCTTTTTTTTTTTTTTAACAGCTTTACTGGAGTATAATTGCTTTACATTGTTGTTAGTTTCTGCTGTATAACAAAGTGAATCAGCTATACATATACATATATTAATTGTAGGTTATCTTTTTGTTCCCATTTTTCTTTTTTGTCTTCCTCTCAACTATATTTATATATCTTTAAATCAGCAACATCCTTGAATTGTGTTCATTTCCTACAGTTGGGATTTGATTCTTGAAAATCAAACTGATTGCAGGCTCAGCCCTGGAGATGTATTCTGGCATCATCATTTTACATAATGTTAGAGAAATGTGGGAGAGAAAGATGCATTTTGGGGGTGGTATGTACACAAGATGCAAATGAAGGAGTTCTAGGCAAAGCAAAACAGGGTGATTCTAATTTAGTGCTCCAATTAGTTTTGCAGATAGCTAGACACTTGTCTCTCATTTTCAATCACTCCTCTGTTTGTAGAGCACTTTGATGGGCTGTCTTGATAGCAAAATTATAGGCAATTAAATTTAGAGGGCTAATTTTTCCAATGATTTCAACTTCAGAAAAATAAAATGGGAGATCACTTAAATATATCTTATAAAATGAAACAGTATTGTTTCAATGGATCAAAAGCTTTGTCTGTTAGAGAGTAAAAGGGCCAGCCTTCGGCATCAATCACATTTTTCTTGAGAAACAGAACTTTTCAGCTCTTGAGGCTTCATCACAGAAAAATGATTCCACCTCTCTGCTGTAATGCTTGCTTCAAGATGTGAGGATGGAGAGGTATTTGGCAGCAGCTGTTAACCCACCTGCAGAGAAAACTTCTGTCTCATTTCATCTATTGAATTGTTCACACGATCTAGACTAGTTGTTCACAATTAAAGAGCGCCTGGCCTTCAGAGACTGTTCCAAAAAATATGGTCAGAGAGCCTGCAGGGTCTGGATGTTAAGCTGTTCTCCCTGATTAAATACTATCTCACCATATACAAGATGCTCTTCCAAGAACATTCAGTTGGCTAATGGAGGCAAAGTTAAAAGCTCGAGTTAAGAAAACTTGGCCATCTTCCCACACGTGTCTCTGTAGCGGCAGCCCTAAATCCTGTATTTATTTGCATTTCATTGTCTATACATTTTCCAGTGCTGGGAAACCAGCACTGCGGCATTTGAGGCGTACATCTAAATCTGTACTTTCATGGGTTTCATCTGTCCTAAGGAATGTGGATCATAATACCTGCTTATACTAAAATGTTTTGGAAAGAGGCTCTTTTATCCTAGGAATTAATTGCATCTCCTTAGAATGCATGGATGCCAATAACGTATTCTGGCTTTTACACCAGAAAGTAATACGATTGAAATGACTGAAAGTAAAGCATATTAGAGAACAGCACATGTTTGAAAACTGAAATATAGCAATACCAGCACAAATCAATGTCTGGATGGCCATAGTAGCCAATACTATGGCTTACAATTATTTAAACTATAAGGGAGAGGAAATAGGTTTTTAATCATAAAGGAATTCATTTAAATAAGCTTTTTAAGGGAGTGCTTAAAGTAAAGATATCTTAGAAATTCCAAGTTAAGTTTCCTGGCAGATACCCTGGTTGGAATCATGAGTAATTTTACTCTGAGAGACATAAGAAAATCTTAATACTAGGTTTCTTAGTTATTTAGTGGAAGTTGAATTTTTAAGGGGGTTGAAGTGCATTTTTGACATTTAGTACCTATTACAGTTCTCTATAAAAGAATATAATTCTCTTGTGTCAGGATGGTAAAGATTACACTGTTTGCTTGAGAGGCACCTGTTTAGCCTCTTAGGTAAATATAGTATAAGAAAAACTTGGATTTGTACACATCCAGTTATGTTTGTAACCATTCATTTCAGCCTGGGAAAGGTATATTTTCATGATTTTATGTTTAAAGCATGCATAAAAGGGACAAATTATTGATAAAATAAAAACATGCAGTATTTAGAAATGTGACTTAAGAATAAGCAAGGTAACAGAAATACAACCAGTAATAGCCTTGAATTTAAGTACTCAATAAGCATTCACATTCCAACAACACAGAGAGATTGAGTTAACAAAAATCACAATGAAATAAAATAAGGTTAAAAATACAAATTGAAATGTAATATAACCACAACACTAGTCCTCCATGATTTTAAGCTACAAAATGAACTTTGCCACCGGATTCATCATTAAAATGTGGCAGATGTGGGAGAAATGGGTTATTTTGCCAGGCAGAGGATGTTTGAACCTCTTCTTGTTTAATATACTAAAGGCACATGATCTTGACTTATTGATTCCTTTGTTACATATAATATGATTTGAAATTGTGTCAGTCTTGACAAATGCTTAATGCATTGAAAATATTAAAACTAATAGGATGAATGTATGGGGAGTAAATTATTCTTTTCTCTTAGTTGTATGGACATGGACAGGCCATTTTATAGCTTTCTATCTTGCTTTTCTCATCTGCATTTAGTAATAGTTGGATTTAGCTGATTGCCAGGGTTCTTTCCAGCCCTAAAAATTTATCACTCAGTAAGTTCACATTACTTTTTCAGGGAGTTCACAAATATGTCATTCTGATTAATAATTTACAAAATAATATATATGCTGATATATTATCTTTTTTTACAAAGTGGAAGGTATATCCTATGTGATGGAATTAGCAACAATAGTCAAATGGTCATGTACATGACAATGTGCAAGTTCTGTCAATTGCTTAAACCACTGCTTTGGGAAGGATGGGACAGAAGTAAAGGGACAGAAACCCTAGGAGTTATGCCATCCTAACTCAAAATATAAGCTGGAACCACAAAAGCTCAGTCTCAACCCTGATTCTTCTATTTAGTAACCTGTGACCTTAGGCAAGTTATATAACCCATCTGTGCTTGAGTTTCCTTATCTGTTCAATGGGCCAATAGTAGTTCCTATTTTTACTCGGTTGATGTGCAGAATAAAAAACTTTCCAAATAAAATGCATTTAAAACAGCATCTGTCATATAATAGGGCAGTCAATTAGTATTAGCAACAATATTATTATTATTTATTATTGTTTAGAATCTACTTCTGTGCTTATTCATGTGTCTCTAGTAGCAACTCAGTGAGGAAATTTTTACTATCCACATTATGTAGATAAAGAAACTGAGAACTTTTATGTGGAATCTAAAATATGACACAAATGAACCTATCTATGAAACAGAAGCAAAATCAGGGACATAGAGAATAGACTGGTGGTTGCCAAGGGGGAGGCAGGTGGGAGAGGGTAGGACTGGGGAGTTTGGCATTAGCAGAAGCAAAGTGGTATGTATAGAAAGGATAAACAACAAGACAACAAGGTCCTACTATAGCACAGGGAACTATATTCAATATCGTGTGATAAACTATAATGGAAAAGAATATGAAAAAGAATGTGTGTGTGTGTCTGTATGTGTGTGTGTTGTGTGTATATATATATATATATATATATGTATAAAGCTGAGTCACTTTGCTGTACAGCAGTAATTAACATTGTAATTCAACTTTACTTCAGTGAACAATAAAAAAAAAAAAAGAAAGTGAGAATCAGATACCTTATGTAACTTACCCAAAGGTTACACAAATTGTAAGTGGCAGAGTGAAGGTTTAAACCCAGTCCTTTTTGGCTCAAATCTTCTTTTCCCTCCATCAAGTGGAACATACTGCCTGCCATATTTTCTCTAGTTATCCTACCTGCCTATCACCCTTCCCCCTCCTCTAATCTGTGTAGAATTTTCCACCAGTAGTTGTGCTGCTAATTATTTAAACCTGTGGACTTTCCTTCATGAATTTGAAATTTGAATCTTTATAAGAGATTTAAGGATTATTCTTTCCTCGGGACATTTGACCCTGAATCCTCCAGACCTTCTTTCTGGAGTCCACAGCCTCTCGAAATCATGGCAGCACATAAGATCTTCACAAAATCCTTGATATCTCAACATGTTTGACTTACTTAGATTCAGTAATTAAGTAGCTAGTTAACACTATTAAATAGTGTTATGTGGGAACACATTTTTATCAGCAATTCCTCTGAGATGATTGCATTAAGCAAATAATAGTCCAACACTATGACTATCTATAAAACTAAAGGAAAAGAATTTAATAATGTGTACCCCACATCAAGCCTCATTAACCTATTTACAGTGTAATTATACATTGTATCCTAAAAGATACACTTCTAACCGTAAGTATAAAAGGGATGCAGTATCATGAGAAACTAGATCTTCTGGTTATGAAGAAAAAGAATCAAGGCTGGAAAAGGAAAATGATTGATATTATGCAATTAAGGGTCAGTATTGGAAATAAAAGAAAGAAGCATGTTAGATATTTAGGTATTGAGTCTTTTCAATTAAAAACATTAAACAAATTCCTTGCTCTTCATGACTAGTTCCAAAAAATCAAACAGAACCTATTTTGGCTTTAACTGACATCTAAGCTTCTTTTATTCCCGCCCACATTAACCAATATTTTCAAGCAGAAACATTTGCAAGTCAGAAATGTAGAGTCATATTTCATCCTTCAACTTTTTCCCTTATTTACACCCCACCCCCATCAAATCCCCCAGAAACTCCTCTTTTTCGTCTCATACACTCTTCTTCATCCCCATTGCTTATACTCTCCTCCAAGCTACCATTTTATTTCCTTTGGATATTCTAATGTTTTCCTAAATGGTTTTTTTAGTCTCACCCTTGCCCATATATAAAGAATCTATCCTCCTCACAGCAACCAGACTGATTAAAAAAATCAGTTCCCTGGTGTAAACATACATTGAACAAACATGTCTCATGCTTTCTCTGTGGGATAGCAAAACCAAGAGCCTGTAGTGCCAAGAAGGAAGTGTAAATGAGTGAAGTAGATTGGAACTGAGACACTATGGGATAGTAGGTACTGTGGCAAAGTGGAATGTGACTTCCCTATCTAAATGGCATGATTTTTGTGGATAAAAGTGGGGTCATTGTTTCCAGATGATCTGATTTTTGAAGAGGAACTTTAAACCCACAGTTTTATGTAAAATCTTCTAATCTTTGAATATTGAAAAACATTTAAATTTATTTTCCAAAATACTACGCAAACCAAATAAAACACAAATATAGACCAGCTCTAATCCCTAAGCCAAGACTTAACACCTCTACCCTATACGTGATTGGGATCACACCTAGGTCAGTAGTAGTTTACCGAGGGTGATGTTTATATGTATATGTGACTGTGTAAGGGGAGGCAATCCAGTCCCCCCACCCCCTGTCCCTGCCCCTGCCAGGTGCAGGCAGCAAGGGGCCGTATTGTCTGTAGATAACTTAATAATGAAACCAACTAAAAGTCTATCTACTTTTTGTTATCATCATGCACCAGCAATGCTAAACCATGTCCTCTGCTCCAGGACAGACCAATCCCACACCTTTCCACCTTGGTGTCCCCCTGTTCCATACCTCTCCTCATACCTTTCCACTGCTCACTCATGCTCCAGTCTCCTGGTCTTCTTTCTGTTCCTGAAAGAAACCAAATGTCTTCTTTCATAGGGACTTTTAAATTGTGTTAACATGTCAATTAGAATGTTTTTCTTTTGTTTCTTCCAATTATTGACTTATCCTCATTTTTCAGATTGCAGCTTAAATTTATTTTCTTCAGTAAGACCTTTCTGAATCTCACAGTAACCCCCGCAATCATTCTCTTTACATCACCCCGTTTTATCTTGTCACATCTGACATTGTTTGAAATTATTTTGTTTGCTTGTTGTATTTTGTATTGTCTCCCTCACCATCTCTCCTACCCCCCAGTCATGCTGGAATGTAAATTCAATGAGAATAGGAATGTTGTCTTTTTAAATATTCACTGATTAATCCCCAGTGACTAATGCATTGCCTGGTACACAGTTGGCCAATAAATATTTCTTAAATGAATGCAAATGTTAACATTCCCAAAGATCAATCTAAACTATATGTAAAAACACATGTACTAGAGAAAGCAACTTTGGTACAGTTTACCATATAGCCTGGATGAATCTCCCTGGAAGTAACTACATTTTATTCTGATGAATGTCTCCCATGCTGGTTTCACATAATATATGAAAAAGGTTAATATACAGTAAATAACACTATCAAGAAGTGAAAACTCATGTACATATTTGGTCTCAGAGCATGCAAATCCATAGGATCTGAGTAATATTGGAACAGTTGCACCATTATCCATCAGAGTTAATAGGGTTAAGTAAAGGTATTATTTGCCGAAAAATGATAATGACATTTTTCAGATTTTTAAAAAATTTTAAGTGATTACCGCCACCTTGACTGTTCCTTTTTGATTTCTATAAAATGTAGATGTGAATAATATAGCAAATTTAATCATCTCCACAGTATTAGTGTTGAACATTGAAATTTACTTTTTTTTGGTTTCATACCTGTTTTTATTGGAAATCAATAATAAATGTCAAAAATAATCGAAATTCTAAATATGTTAGCTAGGCATCAAAGACAATTTTATTATATCTTAACATATTAGAAATGCTATATATTGCAAAAATAGTTTCTGCAGGGTAATGATAATAATAAATATATTCACAGGCAAAATGTCAATACGAGGTGCAACTGTGAGAATTCCAGTGTCGTTTCATTAATAATATTTTTATTACAGTAATGATGAGTCCCTAGTGAAGCTATCTTATAATACAGAAGATACCTACAATGACACCTAGGCAGGAGCCATGTTTGACACTTGGTGCCTCTCTGGTCTAGCCCAAATTCTCAGAAATAGCCTGAAGATGATATTTCACAAGAAAATGTGGAAGAGTATGAAAGATGCAGGAGGACAGGAGTTCATCTGGCATGTTTCTAATTGGCATCAGGATCCCTATTCTCGTGTCTCCTTTTTGAACCCAAGCCACTTTGTAATTGTTCTTCTGTGTTTCAGTGCTTTATTTGTATTCCATTGTTTACTCTCTCTTTAGGTCCTTCCTGCCCCTCCTTTAATACTAGTGCTGTTTTGTTATTGTATTTAATAAAAGCTTTGCTTTACACATGTGTTTTAAATACAACAAATATAAACTCTTCAAAAATATTTAATGCACCAAAATTATTACATTTCATTCATATACATATAATATTTGTGCAAATGTATATATTTTCTAAATTGCACAAAATATAGCTCTGAGACCTCACTAGTGTCATCAAAAAATGTGGCCAGACATTTTTTGGTGAAGGTCTTCCCTGCTCAGTGCAAGAATGTGGAGACAAGGCCTGTGGTCAGCAGTCTGCCATAGTCTTGGCTAAAATTCTTATTTTCCAGGTCTAGGTTCAAATATCCTACAACTGAGCATGGTAGATTTTGCTGGCTGTTTTCACGCAGTCCATGCCAAGCACAGCAACAGGGACCATTGCCTTTGGGTCCCAAAGTGTAGCTCAAACGCAGGTCTGCCTCTCTAAATTCTGTTGTTTTTCCTATAGCATGCTGTGCACCTGCTCCTGACCCCCTATAATCTAGGGAATTTGAAAAAAAAAACAGTACAAAAATGAATATCAGTTCTAAACAGCATTTCTAAAGTGTGTTCCATGGAGACTGCTTCTTCACCGTTACAGATGTTATCTTTAAAAAATGTTTTGTATACCAAATAAGTGCAGGAAATATCGAATTGAACAAATGTAAAGAGATTTCTTTATGGTAGGATTTCTTTTATCCTTTGTATGGTAATATTGTATTTGAAATCTCCAAGAGGAGAAAATAATGAACATTTCCAGAAATTTTGTGACAACCAAAACCTTTTTTTGTAAACCAAATTTAACTAGATTTTATAGAATCCTCTTTAGGACTCTTTAAAATAGGATGATTGCTTAATTCTGAAATCTAAGAATAATTGCACATTTAAAAAAAATTTAACATTTAATTGAAGTATAGTTCATCTACAATATTATGTTAGTTTCAGATGTACAGCAAAGTGATTCATTTATACACATATGTATGTCTATTCTTTTTCAGATTCTTTTTCACTATAGGTATTACAAGATATTAAATATAGTTCCCTGTGCTATACAGGTCCTTGTTTATCTATTTCATATATAGTAGTGTATATATGTTAATATTAAACTTGCACATTTTTCTAAGGAGCACATATGGTCTGTTACCTTGCTACTCAAAGTCTTGTCTGAGGACCAGAACTGAAAAAGTCCCAGAGTGATTCCTATGCCTGTTCAGCTTGAGGCACTCTTCTATAATCCTATGTCATTATTTTCCAGTGGGACTTTAATCTGTGGTAAGTAGAAGTCTTTCCTTGGGGCACATCCCTCATACCTGTTTGTATAAGATGCCTCACTCTGAGGAAAGAGAGGGAAGATTTATGTACCTTACCTCCTGATCTCTCATCTTCAATAGAACTCAATTCCAGCAAACAAAAACACAC
>NW_020185333.1:4410103-4483950 GCF_003031525.2 Neophocaena asiaeorientalis asiaeorientalis | reverse complement strand
ACACACACACACACACACACACACACACACACACACACACACACACACACACTCAGAGTCCAAACACTCCTTTATTGGGGGCTGGAGAGAAGTGAAAGTTGGATCCAAACTGAGACTTATTTCCTCTGGAGATGAGAGAAAAAAATGGGCCACAATAGCATCAACAGAGGGTAGGGTTGGGGAACTAATTCATCAATTCATTAAGTAAGTGACTTCATTCCTAGAAGGCAGACTAGGAGATTGACACTATATATTTCAGTAGACTAGATAATCAGCAATTATATTTTTCCTTTTTAAGGAGGTTGGTAGAGATGTGTGCATTTGCGTTTAAGGGTTATGCTGGGTCAGTAAGAAGGGGTAGAAACAATAATATAATCTCATAGCAACTCAAAAAATACTCAACATCACTTTACTTGTTATACCTCACCTTCTTCATTTCCCATAAGAAAAATGAAAATTATGGCATTCACACCAGTCCTGATGAGGACTGCAATCAAGACAAACATGTATTTTCTGACACCTTTGAAATATGATACATGAGCTCACAGCTTTCTCTTGAGAAAAATTCCTTCTTAGAAGTTGAAAATTCAATAAGTGATGCATTTTAACCTTTTAAAATGGTGAGCTATAAAAATCAAGGTTTTCTACCAACCTTTTCAACCAAGTTGGACTGCTTCCCAGTGTATTTCCCCTGTTGGAAGAGCAGAGGAGGCCAGTTGTACCTATGTGCTTTTCAGATACCAGAATACTCCCTCTGACCTGGAGATGTCTGTTCTTGCATTTACGGGAGTGGCATTTTCTGGGTCATCTAGCGTGCCCTTCAAATTTGCTGAAATGTCAGCTCTTTGTTGGGCCTCCTCCAGCGCTACTTTGCTTCCCTAGCCACCTTGTTGGGAAACAGCTGGGCAATGTTGGATTTATCCAAATGTGTCAAACTGAATATTGAATCAACAAGGTCTGCAAATGTTTATTATTGAATTGCAGCATATCTCACAGGATTTGATTTTGTATCCAGGGTAGGGATTCCTCACCACATTGCTTAGATCGAGCATGTAGGATTTTGTGTCACTGCATAATATAAGCCAGAAGACTGCTATGCACACAAGATTAAGTTGTGGCCCCTTGATATACAGGTTTTGTTTTTTTTTCCTGAATACTACATATTCTGGGATTGTGACATTACATCCCTCCCAAGGCATATGAAAATGTTCAAGGGCATCATAAAATCCCTGCATAGCAGAAACAAAGCATCTTTCTGATTCATGATTGATCTGACAGTGTCACATTGCTTGCTTGCTCTTCTCTGAGAATATCTTCAATGTGGCAGAACTTCCTCGTTCATATCAAAACTGTGAAAGGGGTTAGTAAAAAGTTCTTTTACAAAACAAATTATAGTAAACGTGCATCAAATCAGATCATTAATTGTACCGTTGTTCTCTATGACAAATATTTAGCAAATAGAGTTTTTAATTAAAAAGTTTCTTGAGGACCCAGTGCTTATCATGTTCCTATTTGTTTTCTTTGAATCGGTTCCTGCAATTTCCACTGAACAGTGCTAGAAAAAGTAGAGATGAGTCAGTGAATAAGGATAAATCTTTCTAAGAGAGGCTTATGTGAAATCTTTTCAAGAATCACTAAAACAGAAGGTCATCTTGCTTTACACAAAAGCACATTTTTGTTTTTCATCTGCTTTATCAAGGAAGCAAAGAGCTTTGGAAGTGATTTGCAGTATGCTTTTGGTGAATAATAAAACCTTTCTCTTTTCTCTCTTTTTCTCTGTCATGGTGACAAACATTTTGACACCATTCTTCAAATTATGGAAAATAATCAGAAAGGGAAAAAAGAGACGCTGTGTCACACTGTCAGAAATCCCTGGGCATTTCAAATTTTAGCTCTGCATGAAGGAGTGTGTATTTATCTAATTTCACACTTGGGTAGTGAATCATTAATCCAGAATGAAAATGGACATTTCACTTTTCCGGATTCCTCTTCCCGTTTAAAGTAGCCAATCAAACAGCTTAATTTTTCATTACTTAAACAAAGAAAGAATATTTGGAAATTATTTCTTGTTCATCTCATTTATCCACAAGCACTCTAATTAGCCCGCATGAAATTTGAAGCTATTTACATACCTGCCTAGTACAACTGTTTTTATTCTCCTATTTGACCTTACTTCTGTTTCCATTGCTATTTACTCCCTACTGCCCCTGGCTTTTTTCTTTTTTTCCTTGTGGATTTCACTACTATGTTGCTTTCAGGTCTTCTAGATTTATACTTACTTGTAATAAGGGGAGCAAGTTTGGTGTTGCTTCCTTTAAATGATGAGAATATGTATAACCAGACGATGGCATGATATATGCTAATAACTATCCTTTCGTAAGTACTTATTTTTTTATATTATTACATTTATCCTTACAACAAATCCTTAAATAATAAAATTACTATTTTTCAAATGAATAAAATGATGTTTGCATAACTTCCCCAAGATCAAAGAGCTAAAACATGTTGTATAAGGATTCAAACCCAGTGTTAGCCACACATATTGTCTTTGAAGTAAGATAGATTTCATTTAATAATGACTTGTGAGCCCAGAGTTGTTCATTCACCTAAGCCCTGAAGACCAGCCATCCTGATGTTTCCTATCATGCTCCCCCAGCCTGTTGCTTTTAGTCAGACTCCCTCTTCCTCATTACTTTTCCCTATCTCCTCTATTTTAAAATGTTTCTCAATCTTAAAACCTGCTAGAAGAATCTCTTATTCAGATTTTCACTGTTCACTTCCCCTGGAATTCACCTCTCTCACCTCAAACAGCTATAGAATTTTACTTTGTGATGCTATTCTGGTGGCCTAAGTCTGTCCTTTCCTCTTCTGTGGTCCTTATCTTTCATATGTATTGTAGTTGCTGCAGTACTTAAGAGACTTTGCCTACCGTATATTAAATTCTTTGAGATCAGGTATTTACCCTTATATCTTGAATGTATGAGTGCTCAATTAATGTTTGCTTGAGACTAAAGGTTGGTAAAAGATATCAGCCATTGAGTACAGAATCAAGCCATGACTTATTCTTCTGGCCTGACTAGTTGCCTACACTCACTTTCTAATGTAATATCTGCAATGGGGGTGGGTGAAATAATGAAGAGGGGTCAAAAGGTACAAATTTCCAATTATAAAATAAATAAGTCATGGGAATGTAATGTACAGCATGGTGACAGTTAATGATACTGTATTTGAAAGTTACTAAGAGAGTAGATCTTGAAAGTGCTCATCACAGGAAAAAAAAGTTTTGTAACTATATATGGTAACAGGTGTTAACTAAATTTATTGTGCTGATCATTTTGCAAAAGATGCAAATATCAAATCATCAAACTGTATACCTGAAACTAATATGTCAATTATGCCTCAGTAAAAAAAAAAAAAAATTTTAAAGAGTAAGAATGGGTAATTTTAACCAAGAGCAGTCTTTGCCGCTGAATCTGATTCATTCATGGGTCATCTTGATGCTCCCTTGGATCCAGGTGTCAATCTTCTAATTTTTGGTTTCTGGATCAGACACATCTTTACAGACTTTTCAAAATAAAATTACCTCCATCGGTGTGTACTGTTCAAATGACATCCTTTTACAGCCAGCATTTTCTCTGGGTCGTGTCATTGACATAAGCCATTGGTTGAGTCATCACCTCTCGTTATCAGGGGCCTGGCCTCTTTTAGACCCTGGGACACTGTTGGAAGGAACCTCAGAGACAAAATCATAATCCTTCCTCCTCACTTTAAAATAATGATTGTACTAAGGCCCAGAATCCATACCCTTTATATTCACTCAGAGAAAGTGAGAGTAACCTCACACACTGACACTTCATGTCTGACAGAAGTACCTCTAGACTAGAGCAAATGTCTCCGCCACCTGAAATGCCAAGGAAGCCTTTGGGTGCCTTTGAACTTTCAGGGCCGGGTGATTGCAAGGAATGCCTCCCTCACAGAGGGGGGTGGCACCGCTGTTCACCGTACTGGTGACGGGTACGGCTGAGGGTGAGGTCCCTTTTGTCTCTTGAACAACCTGCCCAGATAGTCAGCCTTTTAAGCTTGTATGAAAAATAAATTCAAAGGTCACCTTCAGAATACATGGTTAAGAGAATCTCCACCCCAATCACTCATAAATCTCAGCTCATAAATTTATGAGACACAGAGCATGTTCACACTGCAGCACCTGGGTGTCTTGCTTTTAGACACAATTCTTGGCTGATAACTCATGAGAAAGAGCTTTCCTCTAATAAGGGAAAAAGGAAAGAAGTCTCTCTTGGGCTTAAGATTGGAGCCACAAATACATTTATATGCTATTTAAGAGGAGTCAGCTAATTCATTTCAATAATCATTTATTGAAACCCTAACATAAGTTACACACTATGCTAGGACCCAGAGTCACAAAGATGATTGAGACCCAGTTCCCTGACTTGAAGAAGTTAACTGTATGATTCAATATATAACTTGTAATCTTAGTAACTACCGTCTGCACCAATGATGAAACTGCATTATAAAAAACACCACTTGTTTACCCTCAGCTTTCGTTCAATAATCTCATACTCTGTGTTCTTTGGAAAAAATAAGAAAAAGATTACTTTGAATATTTTATGGCATTTGTTAGACATGTATTTGTTCATCGAATGTTTATTGAATGTTAGTTATGCACTAGGTCCTATTCTAGGTGCTATGATTACAGCAGTGACCATAGTTACATAGTTTGTGCCTTCACAGAGATTTCACTTGAATAGGGAAGAGAGAGTTGTGGGGGAAAAGTAATAAAATTTCAGATAGGAATGCTTGCTATGAAGAAGAACAAGTAGGCAAGAGAATGGTTAGGGGCTAGGAAGGATGGATATCTGATCCTAAGGAAAGTAAATTTGCAGGTCCAGGTGATATGACTAATTGAAAGAAATTTCTCTCTGAGTTGGCATTTATGTGATCAGCCATGCTGCTTGCTTTGCTCCATCCTTATGCAGGTTAATCAGTTGGGAGAGATTCTTGACAGACGTTTGGCTGTGAATGTTTCCGTTCATTTATTACTCTTATTTTTAAGAGGAAAATGAGGATTGCACTCCTTAGACGAAGGGTTGAGTCAAGTAAGTTTTCATCTATTTCAGATGGGTATTTCTGTCTTGCTCTAGGTTCAGTAGAGATTTGGAAAGCATTTTCATGGACAATAGAGAAAGGAGATTTAGCTCTGCCTTTGGAACCCGGGTTTCTCAATTGAAAAAATCTAAAAGTTCCTTTTCTGTGAGACAAAATGTGTAATTTCATGAAGGTCACCGTAATTCTCATCTACCTCCTGGAGAAAATTCTTGACATCAGCTTGAAGGTGCTTTTATAAGAGACTCACTATAGAAACGTTCATTTCTTTTCAGTGTGTTTAATTCCCTTCTCTGACAGTGGCTAGATAAGTGACCTTGGGCAAATTTCTTTCTCTCACAAAACTTTTGATTCTCCCTGACAAATTCCCTTTTCTTCATCACTCACACAGGTCTTGAAATCTCATCTCCCGCAGGAAGCAGTTCTAATAAATTAGAGAAGAAATGATTAATTCCAGTATGTCACTTCCATTGTGTTCTTCTTCTATTCTGTGTCCCTACTAAATGCACTCATCCCCTATCCCAGTTTATAGCTAATAAAAAGACACTTTGGTTTTAATTTTATTATTTATTTAAAACTAATTACTTATGTTGTCATCCCATCTACATACTTACCTATTTCGTAGGTTATATTCTAAAGTAATTAACTTATCCTTTCAGCTTCATTGAAAATGGTCTTTACCCTTTACCTTTAATTCTGCTTAACAGAAGAGGATATTTTTTTCAGGAGTGCAACTTCTTCCAGACACATCTGAAAATATCAGATGGCCCTGGGTGTCAGAGTATGGCCTAACGTAGAGACTACTCTGAACACAGAGCCTCAATATGACTTTTATATCTGTATTCCTAGTCTTACATCCAGTGTCTTGCACACTGTAAGTGGTCAGTATTAGCTGGTCAAATGTTGGTAGCAAAACACATCTTAGTACTGCCTAAGAAACCAGGACGCATCTCTTAGGATCTACGGTTTCCACAGAGTTTAGTCATGGCTTTGACAGCCTGGTCTCTGGAAAGGTTGGGGGGGGTGGGGTAAAGGGGCAGAGAATTCTGGAAATCCAGCTTGCCACCATCTCTGATACTAATTAGCTGGATGATCTTGGGCAAATCACCTACTCTCCTTAGCACTCATATACGTATATGAAATTGAATGAGATTATCTCTAGAGTAATTTAGATGTATTATTATAGGAGTCCATGATTCTATTCATAATATCTCAAATAAACGAAAGCTTCTCCTAGGGACTACAGCTAAAAGTATGTTATGCTGTGGTCAGAAGTAATGTCTGGGTGATTGTGATCCTTCCCAATAAGAGGTAGGTATAATGGTTATGCTTGCAAGTGTATCAAGGAAGGAGTTATCTTCTAAGCATTGGCATGTCCAGTGTAGAAGGAAACTAACACTGGAATTCAATCAACTGGGAGCCTGAGATGAGAGAATTTTGATGTCGCCAACAGGCACATGAAAAATGCTCAATTATCAGAGAAACTGTTAGAGAATTTTGCAAATCAGAACTACAATGAGGTATCAGAATGGGCATCATCAAAAAATCTACAAATAATAAATGCTGGAGAGGGTGTGAAGAAAACGGAAGCTTCCTACACTGTTGGTGGGAATGTAAATCGGTGCAGCAACTATGGCGAGCAGTATGGAGGTTCCTTAAGAAACTAAAAATAGAGCTACAATATGATCCAGCAATTCCACTCCTGGGCTTCCAGAGAAAACTCTAATTCAAAAAGATACATGAACCCCAATGTTCATAGCAGCACTATTTACAATAGCCAAGACATGGAAGCAACCTAAATGTCCATCAACAGATGGATAAAGAAGATGTGATATATTTATACAATGTAATATTACTTAACCATAAAAAAGAATGAAATAATGCCATTTGCAGCAACACGGATGGACCTAGAGATTATCATACTAAGTGATGTAAGTCAGACAGAGAATGACAAATATCATATGGTATCGCTTATATGTGGAATCTAAAAGAAGGAAATAAATGAAATTATTCACAAAACATAAATAGATCCACAGACATAGAAAACAAATTTATGGTTACCAAAGGGGAAAGGAGGGGAGGGATAAATTTGGAATTTAGGATTAAAAGATACATACTACTATATATAAAATAGATAAACAACAGGGACCTACCATATAGCACAGGGAACTGTGTTCAATATCTTGTAATAATCTATAATGGAAAAGAATCTGAAAAAGAATGCATATATATATATGTATAACTGAATCACTTTGCTGTACACCTGAAACATTGTAAATCAACTATACTTTAATAAAAATTAAGAAAAAAGAAGTTTGATGTCTAGCAGGGAACTGGATCTTTTATTTAGCAAAGAAGGCTACACACATAGCAGGGTACTGGGAAATACTACTTCTAGTACTGCTGCTGCAGCTATGAATATAATCTGCTGCACACTCAAGAGCACTGTAAGAATTAATGAGTGCGAAGTGCTATTGTGAAGGAGTGAAACTTCCAGAGCCTGGTCTATGCCTGTGAAATGGGCTGACACTAAATAATCCAAAGGTCCCCTAAGCAGGGTGCCATAAGTATTAACATATGTATTACAATGCATTAACAGTAGGGGCAATTAAAGTAACTCTGACCTAAACATAACAATGGCTAAATCATCCCTACTAGGCAGAGCAGAAAATTGTACACAGCTTTTGGGTATGGGGCAGTGAATAAGATCACAGCACCTCAGTGATAGTGAGGCAGGGGCAGCACTAAACGAAAGCTGTGGGATTCACAAGATACCCTGGCTCATTTCCAGGGAACACTTCCCCTGCAATTAAACATCGAGAGGACATTCATGCACCCTGCGCTAACTCAGTGCTGTGGTGTTTATTTATCCCTTTGAAGACACATATAGGAAAAAAGAACACTATTATCACACGTGGACATAGGGGCAACATCTCAGCTGAATAATAAACTCTATCTTTTCCTTTACATTGCAAGTCTCCAGCTTTGAGGGTCTCCCTGCTGCTCGCATAAGACAGCGCAGAGAGATGTCACCACCAGTGCTGTCTCGAGCATCATTCATGGGGATTACAGCATGACTTTACGGGGTAGCAGCACAAGTGGTTATATCGGGCATTCATTAGAGGAAAGAAAACTTCTGTGAGAACTGACAGAGCACATTGTAGTCTTAAGAGCTCCTTATTCAATGGCCTGTACTAATCATTGCTGGGGAAAAATAATCTTTTTATTTTTTGCTCAAATAATAAGAACTCCTGAGCCACTCTTCGGTTATCAAAGGCTTACTATGTGGTCTTTGTTCTCTTTGGCCACTGTGTCTGCTCCCAAAGACGCCTGTGATTTTGAAGTTACCCTCACCTTCTCCTACTTGAGCTTTCTCTTTCCCCGTCTCTCCTCTGTTAAACGGGAGCTTTGTGTGAGCAAGTTGCTATGGGTGTTGCTGCTGCTTCAATGAAAAGTGTTATGAATAAAGCCACATTTTCCTAAAGGCTTCAAAAAACAAAACAGCTGGTTGTTAACAACCATCCTTTCCAAGAGTTTTCTGCATGATTAGGAATATAAGAATACTGCTTATAATCTGAGAACTCCCCTCTTTCCTTCAGAAAATAGAACAAAACAAAACAAAACTTTTTTGCTGCTTCCTGAAAAATAGCTACTTGATAAGAAATAGGTACAAATTGTGAGACTATTTCTCAAAGCCTGGCTCTGTTTGGGGTTCTGAGGCCGTAGAACCAGGCTATATCTTCACTCATGGATTTCAACTTTCCATGTGTTGCAGTGGGTATCTGGCCTATAGGACACAGTTACACATGCTTATAAATTACAGTCCTCTGTTCTGTTCTCACACTGGTAGAGGACAGATTCTTAAAGGTACAGAGGTTAAGCAGTGGAGTCATTAACATCAAGATGGTTAATTCTCAGAATTACCTTCTGCATTATGAAAATTTATAAATACTGTTTTACAATGTGACTTATAATGTGACTTTTTCTTTACTGTTTTAGTTTTGGTTTCGTTTGGCTTTGATTTTTAACAGTAATTTGCTGGGGATTCTGTCTGGTTAGGAAATAATCTTTGGGAAAAACGATGTATGAAACCCTTCTATTTCAAAAAAGTTATAAATAAGATTTATTTGTGTTGAAAAACATCAGAATTACTTAACAAATAATCCTTTTACTTGCACATTTCCTCCTTTTTCTATCCAGATTCCATCAACCCACGCCTGGCTTATGTGACCTATGTGACCCTGTTAAAATGCTTAAATGTTAAAAAATGATTAAAGAGGATAGTCAAGGTGATAAAAACAAACTTTATCTAACATTTCATGAAGCAGTCAGTCTCTATTCCCAAGGGTCCAGAGAATTGCAAAATGGGGTGGAAGGCAGGAAGCTTTTATAGGATAAAGAATAAGGAACAAAGAAGAGAGAAATACAAAATGAATAAGGAACAGGAAATATCTAACAGAGCCCATATGCAATGGCTCATTCTTTTCCTGCTCCTGAGTTGACTCTGTACCACTTATTTCCTATCTCAAAGACCTCATCTTTCCAGTTGCTCAAGGAGATACATAAGAATGTTCATCCTCTTCCCTTTCCCTCCTGCATCACATCTAGTGGCTCCTGGATTTCTCTTTTCACAGTTTGTGACTGATTTCAGAATAAAATAAATTCTCTGTAATATGGCGTGAAAGATCTTCCTGATCTGGCCCCTAATTATTTTCCAAATTCATTCTCTGTTGTCTTTACTGTTTCCCAGCCCCCAGATCACTTTAAAACTACTTACAGTTCCTCAAATGAAATGTCCTCTTTCTCATTTTCATAGTTCCCCACATTCTACTCTTCTTCCGTAACACAAACACATTGTATTTGCCTTCCTAGTAACATTTATCACAAAGCATTGCTGTTGTTTATTTGCGTGGTTTTTCCAATAGGTTTTGAACTTCTTGAAGGCAGACACCATGTTCCAGTTTTTTGTATCCCCTATAACTAGCAGAGAATTTAGTATAAGATATATATTAAATATAATACATGGATATAAGCACGTGCCCCATATTTTAAAAGTTTCAATGACCTCGCATTGTTTTCAGTATAAAGTACACACTCTTCAGCACCTCTCCTGTATCATCTTTTCCCACTTTTCTATTTATGTTTCAACAATAAGGAAGTACTTCTGGCTAGTCATTGTCTCATACTGATTTACATCTCTTTGCTTCTGTATACGATGTTACTCATGCCCAGAACAGCTTCCCCTCCCCATTTTCTGCCCAGTGAACTTCTACTCATTCTCAAAAATTTAACTCAAGCATCAGCTTTCTTTGGAAGTCGCTGTGCTCTCTCTCCTTTCCCTTTCCTGCAGTTTAGGCTCCCTCTCCTTTAGCATCTTAGAACTTCTTTCTCCATTATTGTACTTTTCATATTATATTATACCTTTTGCTTTTATTGTCTTGCTCTTCAGAGAAAGGAAACAGATCCTTTTTACATCCTCAGTATGTAACAAGACACATGGTGGGGGGCTCAATAAATATTGAAAAAGGGGAAACATTATATATCTAGAACTAAGTCCTAGATATCTGTCCTGCTTTTCTGAATAATTTACGTTGCATCATGACATTTTCCATGAAAAGAGTTCCCTCCGAGATAGATCACACAGTATTTCAATGATGCAATCATTGCATAACACATTATTAGTTCTATATTAGATAGGAAACAGATTAAGAGGCTGTAAGAAAGACACTAAAGTATAAAGTAAAGTTAAAGCTTCTGGCCCTCTCTTGTAACATTCTAGAGATACTTGGCTTTAGGCTGCTATTATTTCCCCACACGCCCCCCCCACCACCACCACCAACAACCAGTTCTCCAATTATCTGACACCAACCTGGTGTCCTACAATTCAATTCAGTTCTGACTCTGACTAACCAGAATTAGTGTCAGACTCCACAGATTAAGGGCTTAATCCCACAAGACTGTCCTCACTTCAGATGCCAATCTCAAGTAACAGGTCCACAGGTTACCCACACTTCTGTTTGACATGGTTTTAAAATTGGGGGTTCCCATAAGCTGTTCTCCATGCTTGATAATTTGCTGGAACTACTCACAGAACTCTGAAAAATGCTATACACTCTGTTATAGTTTATTACAAAGGCTATAAATGAACAGCCAGATGAAGAGTGAAAGAACAACCTAACTAACCAATAAGTGTACTCTATATATTAAACAACTCAAGAAATAAATATTTTTATATCCTATGTTCAGTTTTCATAAATGTTTGCCTTTATCCTCACTTTGAGATTCTCAATTATTACTTTTTATGCTATCAGTGTATCTTCCTCTAGAAGGCTTCTCTTTCTAATTTACGGATTATAGTATCTGTAAGTTTTTCCACCAGGTAATTGAACTTACTAAGGCTGTGTGTGAAATAGAATTAAATAGGCTCTCGGAGATAACCTAAGGGACATTTTTATGATGTAAAGTAAGCATACATTTTAGTGCCTTGTCCTTGCAAATCTTCTTTTTATTATTCAAGTATATTTTTGTTTATTTCCTATGTTGATAGATAGCTTCAGCAAATAAGTATCTCTGGAGAAGTTAGTTAGGAAGTTTCATTTACTCATACACATAGAGATAATTACCAAAAACTTAATAAAGTTTTGAAATGTGAAGTATAAAGGGAATTTTTAAAAACAGTATCACAACATGTCGAATTGAATGAAAAGTTATTTTACTCTCTGAAAAACACAAAACAGAAACCTCATTACAGTTTATTGGTAAAAGTATGCATGATAAGGTCATCCTCTGGTTTATAGACTGCAAGAAATTAGGATTCCCAAGTAACTATGTGGCATGTACTAAGAGACACCTTTTTGAAGTCAGTTCCTCTGATGCTGTCTGAGTAAGAAGAATCTCTCTCCTATATCTTTTTTTAAATCCCCTGGTCTGTATTCTGGCCAGAGGTAAGCCATTTTTTATCCTTAGTCTGCTTTATTGCAATTGGGAAGCAAAACAGTGATAGTGACACTATTAGGGAAGACAGGAAATTTTGGAAGCAGCTAAAATTGAAGTGCAGTAGGATGTGTGTGTGTGTGTGTGTGTGTGTGTGTGTGTGTGTGTGTGTGTGTGTGTGTGGTTTGATGTTGCATTTATACCTGTTGCCTGCCCAGCCCCCAACATCTCCCAGACATCCAAGAAGCCAGAGATCCTGGTTATTGAACATGAACAATTGTATGACAGTTGGGTAGTGAAATATCAGTTGGCTTAACTGCTGCTTTTTTCTAACTTTCTGAGATAACCATAAATAAAGGCAGTGGCCCTGATTGGATAAGATAAAACCACATCTTTCTTCAGAATTTTTTTGGTGGAAGTCAGTATATCTGAGTATGAAGGTGCTAAGCTTCTTAGGATGGAAAAAATGATGGAACAGCCTGTTACCTCTATGTCATTCATTTCACCCCATTTCCCCAAACAAATACCTCCAGTCATGAACAGCAGCAACTCTTTAGATGGTGATTGAATTCTAAACACTCATCACACAAGGAATAGTCTACAGATTTAAGGATATCAAATTCCTAATTTGATTTCTATGTGTGGCTGAATAATCTTAGCAAAGGGCTAGTGGAACCTTTTTTCTTTTTTTTTAATCATTTTGTAAAATCTTTAAAATGGATGATTAACAACATAATGATTATTAAAAATATTCAGAGATCCTAATACCCATAGTCTTCTTTTTTATCTGCCAGGAGAGCACAAAGTGTTGTCCCTTGGCCCCCTTCAAAGATTTTCTTCCTTGTTTTTTACACAATGTAAAGTCCCCTTCCTTCTCTCACTACAGTTGTTATATAATAGAGAAATGACACAGAGGTGTTAGTCTGTGAGGTTAAAGTTAGAGCCAAGAGACAAAATAAAGCATATAATGCAGAAAACAAAAAGGTTAGTCCATTGTGCCTCAGCAATATCTGTCGTCTATGGATAAAGAACTGGAATTCTCTACATCTACCATGAGTGACCAGAACAAGAGCAAGTTTTGTGTTGTACTTCCTATTACATACCACATACTGTTTTTCTTTATTATGAATGCTAATGAACCAACCAAAACTATAAAAAGAGGCCAAAGGAATAAGGAAAAAATAAGATTTGAGTCATAAAAATGCAGTATTTTTTTTCCTTTTCATAGAATCTTAGGCAAAGGCATTTCTTAGTAGATCTAGCGTCTTGAAATAAAAAGAAATACTAATGAAATGCAAAAAAAACCCAGAAAAAATCAAACTTAATTTTATGTTCTGTATTCACACTTTATTTAACAAACTTTCTTATGGAGTAATTTATTATTGTATGTATCATTGAAATGTTAAAAAAAGATAAATCAAGCTCTCTCTTTTTCTCTCTAAACATCTACCTCTGTATCTGTATATCTCTATCTATATCTTCAGCCGTAGCCAATGTGAACTTTTTTTTGCATGCTGAATACACCTTCTGGCTCTTAGAGTTCCACACCCCAGATTATGCAGTGCAGTCATTTTTGTTTATTCTACTCTAAGCTCTTCTGCCATTTATTTTGTGTTCTCATGAATAATTTTGGACTCATATAAGCATGTTAGTGGTGGTAATGTACCTCCCAAAAGAAACAAAGGGAAAATACCATGCAAGCTCAAGACTTGAAGCAACTTCAAGGAGAGGGTCAAGGAAGCAGAGTGTGAATGCGAGTGTGAAGGTAGAGAATGACATTGTAAAGGATGTCATAACAACCTCTGTGGCAAGGAAGGACTGACCCACGATCACAGGAGCTGGAGCTGGAAGACACTAAGGCCTGAGGCAAATCACATCTTTAAGGAATATGAGAACCACAATCATCACCACTCTAAAATTCAATAATGCAAATCCTTAAAATTTTTGCACTAAGAAATTTGTATTTGTGCTCGTCCAACTCAATATGTTCCTGTATTAGTCTACCTGGGCTGCCATAACGAAATACCATAAACTAGGTGACTTAAACAACAGAAATTTATTTGCTCACAGTTCTGGAGGCCAGAAGTCCTACATCAGTGTTCCAGCATGGCTGGGTTCTGGTGAGGGCTATCTTTCTGACTCACAAACATCCTCCTTACCATGTCCTTACATCATGGAGATAGAGTGAGGTCTCTGGTTTCTCTTCTTAGGGCACAAATCCTGTCAGGGCCCCATCCTATGACCTTTTCAAATCTTAATTACTTCCTTACACCAAGTACTGTCACACTGAAAGCTAGAGCTTCAAAATATGAATTTTGGGGGGACAAGTTTCCATCCACAGCAATGACGTTTCTAGAAATTTTTCTTGCACTCTCCAACAATGTGTGCATATGCAACTGTACTGGCATATTCTTTAATAGCCAGACTGCCAAGAGTACAATAAGCAGAAACAAAATCCAAGCAGGACTTCCTTATCTAAACATAATTGGCAATGTTCAACTCTTTTTCACATTTCATCACTCTGGAATAACTTTTCTCCTTCTATCTTCCATCTCTTAAAATCCTTTGTGATTATGTTGGACCCACTAAGATAATTGGGGGAAATCTCCCAATTTAAAGTCATCTGATAAGAAGCATTAATTTCATCTGCAACCTTAACTTCCCTATCCATGTAACACAACATTGTCACAGGTTCCAGGGATTAGCATGTAGACATCTTCGGAGGACCATTCTTCTTTTTGTTCCTGTCTACCACCATAGTCATATAATTATATTAGAACACGTAATTTCTTGTACCTGTAATCTGACAAGGTAAAGGACAAGTAAATTAAATAATTAAGTTTGGAACCGGGATTTCACCTAAATACTATGATCCTCCTGGGCATTTTAATTTCTGGCTTCCTAAAAACGGGCCTTTTAACATTGGATAATACTCAAATCAGATTATGGATTAAATAAGTGCATTTAATCAACGGCACACAATTCAATTGTCCTCCAGTCCTCTTTAGCATTCAGTCAGCTGACACTCGCAAATTTTCAAACAGTTTAATAAAGAGAAACACATAAACTTTGCTATAGGGAATACACTGAATTTGAAATTAAGATTTAACGTATTCCAATTTCAAACTATAAAAGATTTTAGAAAGTATGAACAAAGAATTGCCCACATTTACAATGGATTTGGAAATATAAAATTGTTTTATTACTGTCAACGCACAATATCAGTTTTACAAACAATTAGTATTTCAATTATGTTTTATACAGGGAGAACATTAAAAAAATAACAGTGTTAATTTGATGATCTTGGAAAATGTTCAAATGTCAGTTACTTGAAACGATAATGCACTCTTTCCAAGTAGTATGGAAAGTAATATGAAAGATATTAAAGTAATATCTTTAATTAAGATATTTACTAAGTGCTTATTTTATACAAAATTTGGAAGAATACAAAATTTTAAAAGGATACAGACTCCTACAATTTACATATCTGGTAGAGGAGAGAATAAAAACAAAATTATATAAAATATTACCTTTATATCACCTTAGGTTTTACTTTAATACAAATAATATAAAATATAACTTTCTTTTTTTTATTTTTGTAAACCAATGCAATTTGGTCAATTGGACTAGCGTCTTCTTGAGAGAACAGGACAGGTAGTGAAAAAACTCTATTTTTGTTTCAGTTATTTTAGTTGAATCAACATAGCTGATTGTTCGCTTTGAGTTCTGTACACAAACTTACAGTGATCAAAAGTCAGAGTAAAAAATTAAAGCACCAAAAGAGTCAGCATATGCTCGCTACACACACACACACACACACACACACACACACACAACTTGTTCTTTTTATGCATCAAGTTAAAAGAACCAAGATAATAAAGCCATGTTGTGCATATATTTCATATTTCTCCTGCCATATACAAATACCAAATAAATACTTGCCAAATGAATGAGCGAACAGTTGTCCTCAATGAATTTATTCAACATATTAAAGTCTTTAAGGTTGCAAAGAAGAGACAGACTCATTCAAAATTGAAATTTATTGAAAAAGAAAATGGGAATTTAGGAATAGAAAATTTCATCTTTTAACTATATGGCCACTCTGGGTCCTAGGATTTCTCACCCTGGATATAGCAGAGCTTCCATGGAGTACTAGAGCATTATTTCAGTACCTTGTAAGCTATGTCCTGATTTTCTTAACTGAAGATTTTTCTTTATTTCTTTAATACTTATCATGGAAAATTTTAATACACAAAACTAGTTCAGTGGCCCCATATCTCCATCACACAGCTGCAACAGTAATCATTTCATTGCCACTCTTCTTTAATTTCTGTTACCTCTACTGGCCCTTACCTCACTGCATTATTTTGAAGCAAATCCCAGACATCATGTCATTTCATCTATACATATTTATAGATGTGCCACATTTTGAAGTTGACAGGTTGGATGTAATGTTTTGAAAGTGCCACATTAAATCAATATATTGCCAATTTCTTTCTACTGGGTTCTCTTATAATGGGATTACAGGAATACATTATACGCTGTATGTATGAGTCCTTTGTTTTTATGTGTTTGTGTCTATATTTAAACAATATGTTCTCCCACTCTATGTCTTTTGAGTTACTTCATGGTGTATTTGGAGAAGTAGAATTTCTCATTTTTATTGTAGGCTGTTTAACATCTTTATTGGAGTATAATTGCTTTACAATCCTGTGTTAGTTTCTGCTGTATAACAAAGTGAATCAGCTGTACGTATACATATATCCCCAAATACCCTTGCTCTTATACCGTCTCCCTCCCATCCTCCCTATCCCACCCCTCTAGGTAGTCACAAAGGACAGAGCTGATCTCCCTGTGCTATGCAGCTGCGTCCCACTAGCTATCTATTTTACATTTGGTAGTGTTTATATGTCCATGCCACTCTCTTACTTTGTCCCAGCTTACCCTTCCCCGTCCCCGTGTCCTCCAGTCCGTTCTCTACGTCTGCATCTTTATTCCTGTCCTGCCCCTAGGATCTTCAGAACTTTTCTTTTGTTTGTGTTTTTAGATTCCACATATATGTGTTAGCATACGGTATTTGTTTTTCTCTTTCTGACTTACCTCACTCTGTATGACAGACTCTACGTCCATCCACCTCACTACAAATAACTCAATTTCGTTTCTTTTTATGGCTGAGGAATATTCCATTGTATATATGTGCCACATCTTCTTTATCCATTCATCTGTCGTTGGACACTTAGGTTGCTTCTATGCCCTGGCTATTGTAAATAGAGCTTGCAATGAACATTGTGGTACATGACTCTTTTTGAATTATGGTTTTCTCAGGGTATATGCCCAGTAGTGGGATTGCTGGGTTGTATGGTAGTTCTATTTTTAGTTTTTTAAGGAACCTCCAGAGTGTTCTCCATAGTGGCTGTATCAGTTTACATTCCCACCAACAGGGCAAGAGGGTTCCCTTTTCTCCAAACCCTCTCCAGCATTTGTTGTTTATAGATTTTTTGATGATGGCCATTCTGACTGCTGTTGAGTAGTTTTGAGTGTCATTGTAGTTTTGATTTGCATTTCTTTAATGATTAGTGATATTGGACATCCTTTCATGTGTTTATTGGCAATCTGTATATCTTCTTTGGAGAAATGTCTATTTAAGTCTTGCCCATTTTTGGATTGGGGTTGTTTGTTTTATTGATATTGAGCTGCATGAGCTGCTTATAAATTTTGGAAATTAATCCTTTGTCAGTTGCTTCATTTGCAAATATTTTCTCCCATTCTGAGGGTGGTCTTTTCGTCTTGTTTATGTTTTCCTTTGCTGTGCAAAAGCTCTTAATTATCATTAAGTCCCATTTATTTATTTTTGTTTTTATTTCCATTTCTCTAGCAGGTGGGTCAAAAAGGATCTTGCTGTGATGTATGTCATGGAGTGTTGTGCCTATGTTTTCCTCTATGTGTTTGATAGTGTCTGGCCTTACACTTAGGTCTTTAATCCATTTTGAGTTTATTTTTGTGTATGCTGTTAAGGAGTGTTCTAATTTCATTCTTTTACATGTAGCTGTCCAGTTTTCGCAGCACCACGTATTGAAGAGGCTGTCTTTTCTTCATTGTATATTCATGCCTCCTTTATCAAAAATAAGGTGACCATATGTGTGTGGGTTTACCTCTGGGCTTTCTATCCTGTTCCATTGATCTGTATGTCTGGTTTTATGCCAGTATCATACTATCTTGATTACTGTAGCTTTGCAGTTTTGTCTGAAGTCCGGAATCCTGATTCCTCCAGCTCCATTTTTCTTTCTCAAGATTGCTTTGGCTATTCGGGGTCTTTTGTGTCTCCATACAGATTGTGAAATTTTATGTTCTACTTCTGTGAAAAATGCCACTGGTAGTTTGATAGGGATTGCATTGAATCGGTAGATTAATTTGGGTAGTATAGTCATTTTCGCAATGTTGATTCTTCCAATCCAAGAACATGGTATATCTCTCCATCTGTTTGTATCATCTTTAATTTCTTCCATCAGTGTCTAATAGTTTTCTGCATACAGGTCTTTTGTCTCCGTAAGTAGGTTTATTCCTAGGTATTTTATTCTGTTTGTTGCAATGGTAAGTGGGAGTGTTTCTTTAATTTGTCTTTCAGATATTTGATCATTGGTGCATAGGAATGCAAGAGATTTCTGTGCATTAATTTTGTATCCTGCTACTTTACCAAATTCATTGATTAGCTCTAGTAGTTTTCTGGTAGCATCTTTAGGATTCTCTATGTATACTGTTATGTCATCGGCAAACAGTGACAGCTTTACTTCTTTTCTGATTTGGATTCCTTTTAATTCTTTTTCTTCTCTGATGCTGTGGCTCAAACTTCCAAAACTATGTTGAATAATAGTGGTGAGAGTGGACAACCTTGTCTTGCTCCTGATCTTAGAGGAAATAGTTTCAGTTTTTCCCTATTGAGAATGATATTGGCTGTGGGTTTGTCATACATGGCCTTTAATATGTTGAAGTAAGTTCCCTCTATGCCTACTATCTGGACAGTTTTTACCATAAATGGCCTTTAATATGTTGAAGTAAGTTCCCTCTATGCCTACTATCTGGACAGTTTTTATCATAAATGGATGTTGAATTTCGTTGAAAGCTTTTCCTGCAGCTATTGAGATGATAATATGGTTTTTCTCCTTCAGTTTGTTAATATGGGATATCACATTGATTGATTTGCCTATATTGAAGAATCCTTGCATTCCTGGGATAAACTCCTCTTGATCATGGTGTATGATCCTTTTAATGTGCTGTTGGATTCTGTTTGCTAGTATTTTGTTGAGGATTTTTGCATCTATGTTCATCAGTGATTTTGGCCTGTAGTTTTCTTTCTTTGTGACATCTTTTTCTGGTTTTTCTATGAGGGTGATGATGGGCTCCTAGAGTGAGTTTGGGAGTGTTCCTCCCTCTGCTGTATTTTGGAAGAGTTTGAGAAGGATAGGTAGTAGCTCTTTCTAAATGTTTGATAGAATTTGCCTGTGAAGCCATCTGGTCATGGGCTTTTGTTTGTTGGAAGATTTTAAATCACAGTCTCAATTTCATTGCTTGTGATTGGTCTGTTCATATTTTCTAATTCTTCCTGGTTCAGTCTCAGAAGGTTGTGCTTTTCTAAGAATTTGTCCGTTTCTTCCAGGTTTCTATTTTATTGGCCTAAAGTTGCTTGTAATAATCTCTCATGATCCTTTGTATTTCTGCAGTGTCAATTGTTACTTCTCCTTTTTCATTTCTAATTCTGTTGATTTGTCTTCTCCCATTTTTTCTTGATGAGTCTGGCTAATGGTTTATCAATTTTGTTTATCTTCTCAGAGAACCAGCTTTTAGTTTTATTGCTCTTTGCTATTGTTTTCTTCATTTCTTTTTCATTTATTTCTCATCTGATCTTTATGATTTCTTTCCTTCTGCTAATTTTGGGATTTTCATTTTCTTCTTTATCTAATTGCTTTAGGTGTAAGGTTAAGTTGTTTATTTGAGATGTTTCTTGTTTCTTGAGTTAGGGTTTTATTGCTATAAACTTCCCTCTGAGAACTGCTTTTGCTGCATCCTATAAGGTTTGGGTTGTTGTGTTTTCATTGTCATTTATTTCTAGGTATATTTTGATTTCCTCTTTGATTTCTTCAGTGATCTCTTGGTTATTTAGTAGTGTATTGTTTAGCCTCCATGTCTTTGTATTTTTTACAGATTTTTTCCTGTAATTGATATCTAGGCTCATAGCATTGTGGTCGGAAAAGATATTTGATACGATTTCAATTTTCTTAAATTTACCAAGGCTTGCTTTGTGACCCAAGATATGATCTATCCTCAAGAATGTTCCATGAGTACTTGAGAAGAAAGTGTATTCTGTTGTTTTTTGTCTTATCAATTATTGACCTTTATGTATTTAGTAATTTTTATGTCCAGTGGAAGAAAGTTTCACCTACACCAAGGTCATGGATATGTTACTGTATGTTGCTATGGTCTGAATGCTTGTGTCCCCCCAAAACTCATATGTTAAAATCCTGATGCTCCATATGATGGTATTAAAAGGTGGTGTTTCTGGGAGGTGCTTAGGTCATAAGCATTGAGGTCTCATGAATGGGATTAGTGCTTATGTAGAAGAGACCCCTCAGAGCTCCCTATCCCCTTCCACCACGTGAGGACACAGCGAGAAGTCAGCTGTCTGCAACCTTGGAAGAGGGCCACTGCCATAACCTGAACATGCTGACACCCTGATATAGTTCTTCCAGCCTTCAGACCTGTGAGAAATAAATTTCTGTTCCTTATAAGCTACCCAGTCTGTGACATTATGTTATAGCAGCCCAAGCAGATTAAGACATATGTTGTTTTCTTTTTAAAAAATTTTATTTATTGTATTTATTTGTTATTTTTGGCTGTGTTGGGTCTTCATTGCTGCGCACAGGCTTTCTCTAGTTGCGGCGAACGGGGCTACTCTTTGTTGTGGTGCGTGGGCTTCTCTTGTTATGGAGCATGAGCTCTAGGTCTGTGGGCTTCAGCAGTTGTGGCACACGGGCTTCAGTAGTTGTGGCTCATGGGCTCTAGAGCACAGGCTCAGTAGTTGTGGCACACAGGCTTTGTTGCTCCGCGGCATGTGGGATCTTCCCGGATCAGGGCTCAAACGTGTGTCCCCTGCTTTGGCAGGCGGATTCTTAAGCACTGTGCCACCATTGAAGCCTGACATATATTTTTTAATAAAAACTTTAGTTTTTAACTTTCACATTTATCTTCACTCTAACTGAAATTTAAATTTGTGTACTATGAAAGGCAGGGGCCAAGTTTCACTTTTTTAATGTGGGCATTTAATTGTTCCAGCACCATGTATTAACTACAGCATCCTCCTTCACAATGCAATGGTACCGTTGTCTTTTATTAAGTGGACTGTGTGTGTATGGGTCTTCATCAGCACTATGGTATTGTAAAATTGTAAGTTCTCTGGAAATTTTCTTCTAGTTTGTTTTGGCTTGGTCCTTTGCCTTTCCATATACATTTTAGAATATACTTGTCAAATTCCACTAGAAATTAAAAAGCAAAAGGCTGCTGGGACTTCCCTGGCAGTCCAGTGGTTGGGACTTTGCGTTCCAATGCAGGTGGTGGGGGTTCAATCCCTGGTCAGGGAGGTAGTATCCCACATGCCTCATGGACAAAAAAACCAAGGCATGAAACAGGAGCAATATTGTGACAAATTCATTGGAGACTTTAAAAATGTTCCACATCAAAAAATCTTTAAAGAAAAAAAGATATCTTTACAATAGTGAATCTTCTAATCCAAGAATATAGTATATCTCTCCATTTATTTAATTACTCTCAATAATGTTTTGTACTATTTTTATAGAGATTTCCTCTGAAGAAATTTAACATCATTCATTAGTTTACCCCCTCCTATTTTTTATTATTTTATTTCTTTGTAAATGGTATGAGTTTTAAATTTAATTTCCTATTTGCTGTTGGTAGATAGAAATGCAATTGATATTTGGTATTAAATTTGTACCTTGTGACCTTGCTAAATTTATTTATTAATTCTAATATGTATATGTGGACTCTTGAATTTTATATTTTACAAATGATAGTTCTATTTTTTTCTCCAAAGACATGTATTTTTAATTTATTTTCCTTGCTTTACTGCATTGGTTAGAATGTCTAGTGTGGGGTTGAATAAAAGTAATACTAGCGTCTTAATCTTGTTCTCAATCTCAATAAGAAAGCTCTCCATATCCACTTCTAAGTTTGATGGTGTTTTTGGGTTTTTGTAGATGCTTTTTATCATAATAAAAAATTATTCTACCCCTAGTTTTATTATGAATGGATTATTGACATGATCAATGATGACTGTCCTTTCTGTTAATGTGGTGAGTTGTATAGATTTTCTAACGTGGAACCAACTTAGCATTCTTGAAATAAGCCCAGTTTGGTCAAGGTAGAACTATTTTTCATAATAAAGGATGTGGTTTCCTAGTTGTTTATTTAGAATCTTTGCATCTGTGTTTATAATGCATACTGTCCAGTAATGATTTTTTTCCTTATATTTTAGTGACGTTTTCAACTTTTGATATCAAGTTTATGCTGGCCTCATAAAATGAATTAGAAAGTCTGCCTTTTTTCTTAATTTCTTGGGTCATTTTGTATATTATTGGGATTTTTTTTCAGTAAAGTCTTTGGAAGAACATTAGGAAAATTATCTAAGCCTAAAGTTTTCTTTGTGGAAAGATCTATAAATTAAGGATCAAATTACTTTAATAGATGTAAGATTATTTAGATTTTCTATTTCTATTGGATTCAGTTTTGCTAAGTTGTATTTTCCCAGTTCATCTCCATTTTCAAATTTACTTGCACACATCTTGTTTATAATATCTATTTATTAATATTTTATTAAGTTTAAGATCTCTTGCTGTTGCCTTTTTCATTGCTGATACTAGAAATGTATTTCTACTTTTTTATTTATTATTGATCAATCTTAATAGAAATGTTTAATTTTTATTAGTTTTGTCAAAAGACCCAAATTTGCTGTTTTCTTTTTATATAAATAATATTTCTATTTAATTTTGTACCTGTTCTTTGTATTTTTATTATCTGTATTTTACTCTGGGTTTAGTTTGTTCCTTTGTTAATTCCTTGAGATGGAATTTTAGGTCATTAAATATCAGATTTTTTAGTTTTCTAATCTATGCAGTTTGTATTATAGATTTCTCTTTAAGCATATCTTTCACTGTATCCCATATTTTTTTCATTATCACATTTATTTCAAATTAAATTCTAATTTTCTTTGTGATATCTACTCTTATTCATGTTTCATTTTAGAATAATATTGTTTAGCTTCCAACATTTGGGTGTTGTTTAGACTTTTCTTTATTTAAATTGATTTCTAGCATAATTCCTTTCTGGTCAAAAAAAATGCTTTGAAATAATTTAAAACTTTGGAAATTGGGGGGCCTTACTTTAGGGTTCAACATATCATCATTTTGATAAATATTGCATATGCACTTGAAGAAAATGTCTTTTTAGGTCATTAGTGGGTTTAGTGTTCTTTATATGACAGGTTAATTTTATTAATTTAGTTTAGATCTTCTATCTTTCTGATGTTTTTGTTTGTATACACCATCAGCTATGAAGAAAGGTTTGTTTTAAAGTCTCATATGCAACGTGGATTTTCTGTTCCTTTTTTTAGTTCTGTCAATTTTTGCTTCATGTACTTTGAAGGTCTGATATGGGAACATGGATTGTACATTGTGATATCTTTCTTTTGGGTTGACCCTTTTATTATCATAAAATATATCTCTTTATTTCTTATAAGTCTTTTGCATTTAAAGTCAAATTTGTCTGTTTTTGGTATAGTTTCACCAATTTTATTTTGTTTACTGTGTATATGATTTATCTTTCTGTACTTCTAATTCCAACCTTTCTTATATTTTTATTTCAGATGTGTTCTTATATTTAAGGTGGATCTCTGGTAAGCAGAATATACTTCAATTATTTTATGAAATTATTGATACGTTTAGGTTTATATTTACAGTCTCATGTTTTGTTTTCTGTTTGCCTCATCTTTTTCATAGTCCCTTTTCCTCTTCATTTTGCCTGCTTTTGAATTAAACTACTTTTATTATGTGGCTTTTTCCTTTAAAGGGAAAGTTAAGTGACACTCCTTTACTCTTCTCATTAGTGTGTATTCTAAAGAATATAAAATGTATTTTTGAGTCAGAATAATAAAATCTAAGATAAATTATATATTTTTAAATGAATATAAAATATGAAGTCTAGTATAAAATATTACTTTTCCCACTTTCATTGAAATGTTCAACTGTTAAGTTTCTATAGGTTGCTTCACACTTTTGTTGAAGCAAAACTCTTTGTTCACTTCACTATAGAGTTTCTTTTAAGCATTTTGCAGATTGCACTCTGTGTTGTCATTTAATATGTTCTGCTATCCCCTGTGTTACTTTTCAATTAGTAATTGAATCTAGAGGCTTGATCTACTACAGTCTTGATATTTCTTTATCAGGTACACTTCATAAATGGTGTTATGTACTTCTATTAGATGGTATGTAGTGTATAATTATCTCTTTTTTAATGATATAAGTGGCCATTGGAGTAATTTCAAACATGATAATATGTAGAACACCTAAAAAAAAATTAATGGGAAACTTACCTCAAATAATATGAGAATAAAAATATGATGTTATAAAAATCCCATATATAAAAATTGAGAGCTTTCACATATACATACAAATATAAATTCAGTGATATAATGGAAGAAAAGATTCCATTGCTATAGCAATAAATAAATGGATAGAAAAATAAGTAAATATAAAATACCTAGATGAAATTTAACAAAACACAGAATTGACTTGAATGAATGGAACGGCATATTGCTTCTTGAGTAAGGAATCTCAATATTATAAAGAAGTCAATATCCCCATGATAAAATATAAAATTAAAGCAATTGCAGTGTAAACCCCATCAGTTTCCCCCTTCTCCTTTGTCTCCCTAAATTTAATAAATTGATTGTAAAGTTTGGTTGGAAAACCAAACTCGAATGAATAGCCAGGAAACAAAAAAACTGAAAAATAAAAGCAGTGGTTTGTGGGGATGAGGGGATTGAGGGGTGGATTGTCTCTGCAGATTTTAGAACATATTGTGAAACCTCTGCAAATAAAATAGAATTGTGTTAGCTCATGAATAGAAAGATAAATTAATAGAGGAGGAAAAAAGCCCATTTGAATATGGACATTTAATATTTGATAAAGGTGACAAATTAGGGGGGAAAAGATGGAAGTTTTAATAAGTGATACTGTTCCAACTGAATAACTTTATGGAAAACAATAAAATTGAAACCTGATCTTAAATCACCTGTGTGTGTGTGTGTGTGTGTGTGTGTGTGTGTGTGTGTGTGTGTGTGTGTGTTTAGTGATTAGATCTGTTGGCCATCATCCAACATGTTCTACTATATGAACTGTCATGTCCAGCTCTCCCTGATGTAGCCAGCCAGTTTTTGTCCAATCTTATTGAGTCTGTCTAGCTCTGGTACTGATTCCTACCTGAGTCTATTAGAGCAGATGTATATATGTTTACATCCAGTTATCCATTTACATTTCACTGTAAAATATGTACAAAAAATATTTTAAGTCACTTTCTTTAAAAGTCATCTACATTTATTATAGCCACAATAGCTTCAACATTTTATTATAGTCAGTCAAGTACAGTGTAATGAAATTATATGATTATTAATGTATATTATACATAATGCACGTATTCAAAAGCAGTAGTGTGACTGATTATTCAAAAAACTAAGTGTTCATTGTTTCAGACTTTCTATTTCTCAACTAAATGATTTCCTCTGAAGTCTTTTGCAACTGACTTTCCTTTGCATAGTTCATTTGGCTTGGAATCTGATGAAAGTATTCTGACTTCTTGGTAAGCTCTTGGAACAATTCTCTATTGCTATGGGAAGGTATCCAAAATTTATGGATCAGTAATCTAATCCAGACTGGCAACTCCTATGGAATGAACTGAATTTCCCTTTTACTGTGTTCGCCCTCTCACGTGGAGCACCTGGTCACAAGCCCTATTCATCACCTCACCCCAGTTCTCAAAATCACCTTCACAAGCCATGTTCCTGCCTTTTATGTAGCATCCAAGTTTCCATGCCTGTGCTAATAAATTGGATGACATGAATGATTGTGTAAATGTCATGTCTGACAGTTTGTAGTTCAATGTATTCCTTCTGTACCATAGATTTTAGGCTTTCTGAGTAGATAAAACTCAATATAGAATGTCATTTTATGCCACAGGAAGTGGTAAGTCCCATCCCTAATATGATCATGTATATATATAGAGGAGTCTTGGTTGGGAACAAACAGTGTAATAGATTCCAAAAGGGGTGTAACATTGGGAAGAATAGCATAAATGTTCTTTCAGTCATTCAGGAAAATATATTGAGAAAAACGTAGAGAGTGTGATAGTACCAGATAAAAACTGAACTTTTGAGATCATAGGAAGATTTTCAGGGTAATGGAAAGAGTCACAATGGTACTTAGATTCTAGTCTCAGCTTTTTCAGTTTTGTGACTTTGAACAATACTTCAGTTTAAGATCCCTGTCTATATCATTGAAGGATTGGTGCAAGTAACCATTAATAGCCTTTCAAAGTTTGACTTTGGTGAATCTGAACCTTGATACCTTGATATCTATACTTTGAGACATAGATAGGACTGGATTTTCAAGTGACTAAACCTAACTACTTTGACTTGAGGTACATGGAGACTCCCTTTGAAGAAAACATCTACCTACTCTATGCTCTGGATCTGAAAATAAATGTATGGCACCTCTTTTTCATCATGAAAGCTTTTTAGTTATCAGGAGAAATGATTTCTTAGGGCTTACCAACCTATGAATCTTGACTTCTTAGAATAAATGTTATTCTCTATGAATAGAGTACAAGAAAGGGACACAGATGGAGGAGGAAAGTACTTTAAAAAAGAAGAAAAAGAAACCTTACTTTGAAACCAACCTTCAGTCAACTTTTTTGATAAATAGCAGTTAACCTCCAGTGAATTTTGAATAGGCTTTGCCCTTTGGTTCCCACAGGTATGCTAAACAGAAGCCCAGGAAGGAAAAAATCCACTTGATTAAAAATTGTCTATGAGAGGAGATATGACAGAAACATCATCCTTTTTAGATTTCTGATCTTCAGAGATAATTGTATTATATAAAGCTCGTAAGATGTTCAGATCAATACCAGACATTGATAGAAGATATACATGCTGTGGTGAAGGAATATATGTGTTAATATATACAAATATATCTTACAGAAGTATAAAACAAATGGATCAATGAACAGCCCATTGTGATGTAATATTTGTGTATCCATCTATCCTGACATTCCTACATAAGTGTCAACAAAGTTATGCAAAAAAAAGCTGTAAAATGCTGAACACATACCCATTTATTACATGTAATGTAATAAATTCCAAAGGAGGCATAACTTTAAGAAAATAGTATACATGATCCTCCAATAATTCTAGAACATTTACTGATGAAGCGGCAGAGGTTGGGATTATATAACGTAAAAGCTTCAAAGTTCTGGGGTCCAAGGAAAATTCTCAGCGTAGTAGATAATGTTCTTAAAAACTGATCCCACAAGGAGCACATAGCATTTGACCTCTTGAAATTAGCGCCAGTCTCACAACGGATGTGAACTGAAAGTGGGGACAATAAATACGTAAATAAAGGCCCTAGCCAACTCCAACTGCAGGGGGATCATTTTTACAGGCAGAAAGTAATTATCCTGCTGGAAGTTAGCCAGAACACCAGAGAGAGTGAACATCCTTATCTCATCTCAAAATTCTGTGGGATTTTTAATGAACACAAATGGTCATGACCTTGAGTTTTATGCTCCATCCACAAAAAGAACTTCTTAACAGCAATGCCTGTGTGTTTCGTCCGTCAACTCAAGCTGCAGGGCACTGATTCAGAACCAAAGATTAAGTCTGTGAATGCTGGGAAGATAATGAGGACCCCTACAAAAATTACTCAGTTCAATTAAATGACTAATTTTACAAAATAGTAACAGTAATGTTTGGCTGCCAGTAGCAAACTGCAAAACTGCTTAACAAATTTCTATAGAGGAATTAAGTATTTTAATGACAAAGTGGAAATCATCTATAAGGGCTTAATGCTACTTCTGCTGCCATGTGGAACAGCTCTCTTATCCTCCCCAACACCAGTTTTACTTTTGTTCATTAGTCATGGTTTCCCGGTCTTGGACTAATTTTGCACACATGTATTTGATTTGCAGTGAATGGATGACAGATTAGCCAGATTGCAAATCATAATTGAGCAGAGATCCATGTAATGTAAATCACATAGCCCAGCATCCACTTCTGTTTGCCAAGACAGCATTCTTGGAAGTTGCCAGATAAAATGACAGCCCTCAGGTTGAATACCAAGCATCATTTATGAGATGGTAGACTTTTTGAGAGCTTCTTAACATGAACCAAGCTCTGACTTTGTAGCTACAGCCCATGAATAACCACAAAGAGAAAGCCTCTAGGAGGATATTGGCATAATGGGATCACAAGTTAAAAATGGGAAAGTATCACTTTTGATCACTTATTATGTGCCAGACCTTGTACTAGGAATTTTACACATAGTACTTCATTAAATTTTCTCAATATGGAATGGGTACTATTAATGGCGTTTAACACATAAGGCGGCGAGATATTATTTCTGTAGAGGAATGTAAGCAACTAACACCTCTCTCTTTACCTCCCTGAGCTTCTTTGCAAATAAAAATAATTTAGTCCTTTAAAAATGCAAAACACACACACACACACAAACACAGGCTAGAAGTTCATGTTATTTACATAGATCTGGGAAGAGAAACATTATGGCATGAATAGTCCATATAATCATATTGTGTCTGTTGTAAAACCATGACAATTAAATTGTAGTTTATATGCCTAACACTAGAAGATGATGTTGTATTGTGCCAGGCATTTATTTTCCCATTTCCTCTTAAATGCATCCCCTCACACTTCATGTGTTGCAATCTATTGGAGGGAACCAGTCTTTCAAACCATTTCCTAGGTTCACTTGCTTCTATGGGAGTACAGCTAATGGGAGGGAACTGGTATAACATTGCAGGACAGGAAAAATAAAAAGCCAAGGTACGTGTCCTCTTCTCTCTGCCTCAAGCAGTGAGCAGTGGCTTTGTTCTTCCCTGGCTTCAGCTCCTACCAAACTTGTCCTTCCTCCCTGGTCCCAGATGCTGTTATCAGTTACATTATTTTCTTAATTTCATTTTCAAGTTGTTTACTGTTGCTTTACAGAAATAAAATGGATTTTTCTATTGATCTGGTATCCTGCAACCCTCATGAACTCTTTTACTATTTATAATAATTGTTATTTGTGGTTTCCTTAAGATTTCTGTTTACAAGATCATATCTTCTGCAAACAGAAGTGGTTTCTTTCTTCCTTTCCAATCTGGATGCCTTTTATTTCTTTTCCTTGCCTAATTACCCAGGCTAGAACTACAGTACAATGTTGAATAGATGTAGTGAGAGCAAAGATCATTGTTCTGTCACTAATTTTAAGGTGCAAACATTGCCTTTGTCATTACATATGAGGTTAGCTGTGTGTTTTTTGTAGGTGCACTTTATCAGGTTAAGGCATTCTTTTCTATTTCTAATCTGTTCGTTTTTATGTAGAAGGGTGTTGGATATGTTCAATTGCTTTTTCTGTGCTTTTTGAGATAATCATGTGTTTTAGTCCTTTAGTCTTTAATATGATGTATTACATTAAATGAATTTTGGATGTTAAACAAATGTGTGTTCCTGGCTAAATTCCACTTGGCCAGGGGGTATAATCCTTTCCATATTTTGTGGATTCAGTTTGCTAGTATTTCGTTAAGAATTTTTGCATCTATTGGGTGGGCCAAAATGTTCGTTTGTTTTTTTCTGTAAGATGGCTCTAGTAGCACTTATATGCTTTTAACTTCATTCGAAACAATTTTGTTAGATTGTGTGTGACATCTGTCATATCAGCGTGCATTTAAAAAGACTTATCAATTCTTTTTCATTTATTTCTGATCTGATCTTTATGATTTCTTTCCTTCCGCTAACTTTGGGGTTTTTTTATCCTTCTTTCTCTAATTGCATTAGGTGTAAGGTTAGGTTATTTATTTGAGATGTTTCTTGTTTCTTGAGGTAGGATTCTATTGCTATAAAATGAAGGAAACAATATAAAAATCAATAAAACTAAAATCTGGTTCTTTTAGAAGATAAAATTGATAAACCATTAGTCAGACTCATCAAGAAAAGAAGGTAGAAAAATCAATAGAAATGAAAAAGGAGAAGTAACAATTGACACTGCAGAAATACAAAGGATCATGAGAGATTACTACAAGCAACTTTATGCCAATAAAATAGAAACCTGGAAGAAATGGACAAATCCTTAGAAGAGCACAACCTTCTGAGACTGAACCAGAAAGAAATAGAAAACATAAACAGACCAATCACAAGCAATGAAATTGAGACTGTGATTAAAAATCTTCCAACAAACAAAAGCCCATGACCAGATGGCTTCACAGGCAAATTCTATCAAACATTTAGAAAAAGCTACCACCTATCCTTCTCAAACTCTTCCAAAATATAGCAGGAGGAGGAACACTCCCAAACTCATTCTACGAGGCCACCATCACCCTGATACCAAAACCAGAAAAAGATGTCACAAAGAAAGAAAACTACAAGCCAAAATCACTGATGAACATAGATGCAAAAATCCTCAACAAAATACTAGCAAACAGAATCCAACAGCACATTAAAAGGATCATACACCATGATCAAGTAGGGTTTACCCCAGGAATGCAAGGATTCTTCAATATACACAAGTCAATCAATGTGATAAACCATATTAAAAAAGTGAAGGAGAAAAACCATATGATCATCTCAATAGATGCAGAAAAAGCTTTCAACAAAATTCAACACCCATTTATGATAAAAACCCTCTAGAAAGTAGGCATAGAGGGAACTTGCCTCAACATAATAAAGGCCATACATAACAAATCCACAGCCAACATCGTTCTCAATGGTGAAACACTGAAACCATTTCCACTAGATCAGGAACAAGACAAGGTTGCCCACTCTCACCACTATTATTCAACATAGTTTTGGAAGTTTTAGCCACAGCAATCAGAAAAGGAAAAGAGATAAAAGGAATCCAAGTCAGAAAAGAAGAAGTAAAGATGTCACTGTTTGCCAATGACATGATAGTATACATAGAGAATCCTAAAGATGCTACCAGAAAACTACTAGAGCTAATCAATGAATTTGGTAAAGTAGCAGGATACAAAATTAATGCACAGAAGTCTCTTGCATTCCTATACATTAATGAATAAATATCTGAAAGAGAAATTAAGGGAACACTCCCACTTACCATTGCAACAAACAGAATAAAATAACTAGGAATAAAACTACCTAAGGAGACAAAAGACCTGTATGCAGAAAACTATAAGACACTGATGAAAGAAATTAAAGATGACACAAACAGATGGAGAGATATACCATGTTCCTGGATTGGAAGAATCAACATTGCAAAAATGACTGTACTACCCAAAGCAATCTACAGATTCGATTCAGTCCCTATCAAACTACCAATGGCATTTTTCACAATTTTTATGGAAGCACAAAGGACATGGCACAGCCAAAGCAATCTTGAGAAAGAAAAACGGAGCTGGAGGAATCAGGCTCCTGGACTTCAGACTATACTACAAAGCTACAGTAATCAAGACAGTATGTTACTGGCACAAAAAGAGAAATATAGATCAATGGAACAGGATAGAAAACTCAGAGATAAATCCATACACATATGGTCACCTTATTTTTGATAAAGGAGGCAAGAATATATAATAGAGAAAAGACAGCCTCTTCAATAAGTGGTGCTGGGAAAACTGGACAGCTACATATAAAAGAATGAAATTAGAACACTCCCTAACACCATACACAAAAATAAACTCAAAATGGATTAAAGACCTAAATGTAAGGCCAGATACTATCAAACTCATAGAGGAAAACGTAGTCAGAACACTCTATGACATACATCACAGCAAGATCCTTTTTGACCCACCTCCTAGAGAAATGGAAATAAAAACAAAAATAAACAAATGGGACCTATTGAAACTTAAAAGCTTTTGCACAGCAAAGGTAAACATTACCAAGACGAAAAGACAACCCTCAGATTGGGAGAAAATATTTGTAAATGAAGCAACTGACAAAGGATTAATCTCCAAAGTTTACAAGCAGCTCATGCAGTTCAATATCAGAAAAAGAAATAACCCAATCCAAAAATGGGAAGAAGACCTAAATAGACATTTCTCCAAAGAAGATATACAGATAGCCAACAAACACATGAGAGAATGCCCAACATCACTAATCATTAGAGAAATGCAAATCAAAACTACCTCATACCAGTCAGAATGGCCATCATCAAAATCTACAAACAATAAATGTTGGAGAGGGTGTGGAGAAAAGGGAAACCTCTTGGACTGTTTGGGGGAATGTAAATTGATACAGCCACCATGGAGAACAGTATGGAGGTTCCTTAAAATCTAAAAACGGAACTACCATATGACCCAGCAATCCCACTACTGGGCATATACCCTGAGAAAACCATAATTCAAAAAGAGTCATGTACCAACAATGTTCATTGCAGCTCTATTTACAATAGGACATGGAAGCAACCTAAGTGTCCATCGACAGATGAATGGATAAAGAAGATGTGGCATACATATACAGTGGAATATTACTCAGCCATAAAAAGAAGTGAAATTGAGTTATTTGTAGTGAGGTAGATGGACCTACAGTCTGTCATACAGAGTGAAGTAAGAGAAAAACAAATACCGTATGCTAACGCATATATGTGGAATCTAAAAAAAAAAAAAAGGTTATGAAGAACCTAGGGGAAGGACAGGTAGGGGGAAGGGTAAGCTGGGACGAAGTGAGAGAGTGAGAGAGTGGCATGGACTAATATATACTACCAAATGTAAAATAGATAGCTAGTGGGAAGCAGCTCCATAGCACAGGGAGATCAGCTCAGTGCTTTGTGACCACCTAGAGGGGTGGGATAGGGAGGGTGGGAGGGAGGGAGACACATGAGGGAAGAGATATGGGAACATATGTATAACTGATTCACTTCGTTATAAAGCAGAAACTAACACAACATTGTAAAGCAATTATACTCCAATAAAGATTTAAAAAAAAAAAAAGATCAAAATTGGTGTATTTTTAATGTAGCCATTTTAATATTGAAGATGGAAGAAAAAAAGCTACATTTTTGTTATTTTATGTTTTATTATTTCAAGGAAGGTAAGAACGCAACTGAAACGCAAAAAAAGATTTGTGGAGTGTATGGGGAAGGTGCTGTGACCGATCGAATATGTCAAAAGTGGTTTGCGAAGTTTCGTGCTGGAGTTTCTCGCTGGATGATGCCCCACAGTCGGGTAGACCAATTGAAGTTGATGGCGATCAAATCAAGACATTCATTGGGAATCAACGTTATACCAAGTGGGAGAGAGCCGATATATTCAAAATATCCAAATCAAGCGTTAAAAATCATTTGCACTAGCTTGGTTATGTTAATCGCTTTGATGTTTGGGTTACACACAAGTTAAGTGAAAAAAACCTTCTTGACCATATTTCCACATGCTGTTCTCTACTGAAATGTAATGAAAATGTTCCGTTTTCAAAACAAATTGTGATGGGCAATGAAACATGGGTACCGTACAATAAGGTGGAATGGAAAAGATCGTGGGGCAAGTGAAATGAACCGCCGCTAACCACACCAAAGGCCGGTCTTCATCCAAAGAAGGTGATATTGTGTATATGGTAGGATTGGAAGGGAGTTCTCTATCATGAGCTCTTTCCAGAAAACCAAACGATTAATTCCAACAAGTACTGCTCCCAATTAGACCAACTGAGAGCGGCACTAGACCAAAAGCATCTGGAATTAGTCGACAGAAAACGTACAATCTTCCCAGCAGGATAACGCAAGACCGCATGTTTCTTTGATGACCAGGCAAAAACTGTTACAGCTTGTCTGGGAATTTCTGATTCATCCACCGTAATTCACTAGACATTGCACCTTCAGATTTCCATTTATTTCGGTCTTTACAAAATCCTCTTAATGGAAGAAATTTCAGTTCCCTGGAAGACTGTAAAAGGCACCTGGAACAGTTCTTTGCTTTAAAAGATAAAAAGTTTTGGGAAGATAGAATTATGAAGTTGCCTGATAAATGGCAGAAGGTAGTGGAACAAAAGGGTGAATATGTTGTTCAATAAAGTTCTTGGTGAAAATTAAAAATCTATCTTTTAGGGCTTCCCTGGTGGCGCAGTGGTTGAGAGTCCGCCTGCCGATGCAGGGGACACGGGTTCGGTTCGTGCCTCAGTCCAGGAAGGTCCCACATGCTGCGGTGCGGCTAGGCCTGTGAGCCATGGCTGCTGGGCCTGCGCGTCCGGAGCCTGTGCTCCGCAACGGGAGAGGCCACAACAGTGAGAGGCCCGCGTATCTTTTATAAATAAAAGTATCTTTTATTTTTGCTTAAAAAACTGAAGGCATTCTTTGGCCCACCCAGTATATTCATAAGGGATATTAGTGTGTAGTTTTCTTTCTTGTTTTATCTTTGTCTGGTTTTGTTATCAAGGTATTATTAGCCTCATAGAAAGAAATGAAAAGAGATTTTCCTCTTCATTGTTTTATAAGATTTTGTGAAAGATGTGCTCTAAATATTGGTAGAATCCAACAATGAAACCATCTTACCTGGAATTTCTTCGTGGGAAATTTTAAAATTACTAATTCTATCTATTTATATGTTTTGAATATTCAGATTTTTTATTCCTTCTTGTATCAGTATCAGTAATTTGTGTCTTTCTTGGATTTATTCATCTAGGTTTTCTAATTTTTTGGTGTACAATTACTTATAGTATTTTTTATAATCGTTTTTATTCCTGTAAATTCAATAGTAATATTCTCTGTCATTCCTGATTTTGGTTATTGTGTCTTCTCTCTTTTTTTCTTGGTCATTCTAACTAAAGGTTTTTCAATTTTATTGATCTTTTCAAAGAACTAACTTTTGGTATCATTGATATTTCTCTATTGCTTTTAAATTATCTATATCACCTATTTTTGCTCTAATCTTTATTATTTTTTCTTTTGTTTGATTTAGATATGCTTTGTTCTTTCATTTCTAGTTTCTTATGGTGGAATGTTAGATTATTTCAGACATTTCTACTTTATAGGCTTTTATAGGTAAAAATATCCCTCTAAGGGCCGTTTTAGCTCATTCTACAAGTTTTGGTATGTTAAAATTATTATTTTTTTCATCTTAAAGCATTTTCTAATTTTCCTTGTGATTTTTCTTTGACCCACTGGTTATTCAAGACAGTATTTTTTTAATTTTCACATATTTGTGAATTCCTAAATTTTCTTCTTTATTTCTAACACTATTCAATTTTGGTCAATAACATACTTTGTATGATCTTAATCCTTTTAAATTTATTGAGACTTGTTTTATGTTCTAATGTATAGTATGTCTTGGATAATGTCCTATATGCACTTGAGAAGAATGCATATTCTGCTGTTAATAGGTGAAGGAGTCTATAACTGTAGAGTTTATAGAATTATAGTTGTATATTAGATATAGATGTAGATATAGATATAGATGTAATTGGTTAATGATGTTACCCAAGTCTTCTATTCACTTGTTGCTTTTTTGCCTGGTTGTTCTATACATTATTGAAAGTTGGGTAGTGAAATCTACTATGATTGTGAATTATATATTTCTCCCTTCAATACTGTCAGTTTTTGCTTCATCTTTTTGATATTATGTTATTAGATATATGTTTATAATTGTTATGCCTTGCTTGTGGAATGACCCTTACCATATAAATTGTCCTCCTTCGTAGGTATTAAAATTTTTGCTTTAAAGTCATTTTGCCTGACATTAATCATGCCAATCCAGACCTCTTTTGGTCACTGTTTGCATAGTATATCTCTTTTTTCATCCTTTTCTTTCAACATATTTGTTTCTTTTAATCTGAAGTATGTTTTTTATAGCTAGCATATGGTTGTATCATTTTTTAAACTATTCTGCCAATTGCTGCCCTTCGATTCTCAGATTAGTGTATTCATTTATATTTAATGCAATTACTGGTAAGGTAGGACTTACATCTGTCATTTTACTATTATTTTCTATATGTCTTATATCTTTGTTTCTCTCTTCCTCCATTACTGCTTTATTTTGTGTTAAATAGATCTTTCCTAGTGTACCATTTTAATCATCTTGTGTTTGTTTGCTATGTTTTTTAGTTATTTTTTTAATGGCAACCCTAGAGATTAAAATTATTATCTTAATTTAAAGCAACCTAGTTTGGATTTGGATTAGTGCTAACTTTGTTTCAATAGTATATAGGAACTTTGTTCCATAATACATCCATTCCCTCCACCATCTTTTGTACATATGTATGTATGTATATAATATGTGTGTGTATGTATTTTCACTGTTTCCATCCTTTATTATTAGTTGGAAACAAACCTAACAAACTGGAGGTGATGACATTCCACAATCCCAAGAGGTAAGGGAAGTAGCTTTGCATTTTGTCCCTGTTTCAAAAAATTAAATACATCTTAGCAAAAGTAGATTAAAAAAGAAAAGGTGAAAGCCCCAGATGTCAGTAGGGAGAGAGAGGAGATCCAGGGGAGCAACAGGCCCCCTGTACCACAGTCTTCCTTGAATAAATGTTCCTCAAATTTTTGCAAGCAAGTGTTTGCTAATTTGCAGAATTCCAAAAAAGCTGTGTTTTTGTTGCTTTTTCACATGAGAAGATATATGAGGGACCTCATTCTGCCCTTCCAGAAGTCCTACCCCTAGAGACATTTTAGGGAATATTTTAATGTAACCTCTTCTTGTATATGTATAAAGGCAGTTGTTAGGAACAGTTTAATGTCCAATACAGTATGAGTCACAAATACAAGCCACATATATTAATTTAAATATTTAGTGGCTATATTAACATAAGTAAAAAGAAACAAGTGAACTAAATTTTAATAAGCTATTTAACCCTATGTATCCAAATTATTATCTGTTCAACATGCAGTCATTAGAAAACATTGAGATACTTCATGTTCTTTTTTTCATACTAAGTCTTTGAAATCTGGTGTGTATTTTAACTTATATCATAATTTAATTCAGACTAGCCATATTTAAAGTACTCAAGAGCCACATAAATCTAGCGACTACCATGTTTTAGAGCACAGTTATGGAACATACTACTTGGGTTAATCACCATTCTGCCAGTTGCAAGCTGAATTACCTGTGCTGTTTACTTGTGTCTCCTTTAAATTTTCTCAACTTGTAAAATATGAACTTAAAATGACTTTTACTTTACAGTTTGCTTGTCAAACTAGGGCTTGTTAGCCAAGCCTAATTCACTGTGTGTTTTCATAAAAACAGTTTTATTGGAATTCATCCATATTCATTCATTTATGTGTTGCCTATGGCTGCATTTGAGCTACAATGGCAGAATTCAATAGTTGAGAAAGAGGCTATATGGCTTGCAAAGCCTAGGATATTTATCATCCAGCCCTTTATATAAACAGTGTGCTGGATCTTGCTTTATACAGTTGTAAGGATTAAGTGATTTAACACATGTAAAATACTTATAATAGAGGCCAATATGTAAGTATTTCTCATATATTAGCTAAAATTATTATGAATAGACATAGCCTAAGAAGAAATGTATCTAATACGCTAATACTTTGCACCTGAAAATACTGACAATAACAGAAAAGAACAGTTTTTCCCAATTAACATAGTTAGCCAAAGTATGTTGTTCTTAACTTTTCATGAATTTTAAGATAAAAACAGATACAATAGTTTTTATTTGGAGGCACAATAATCCTCATCGTGTAAAGCATATTAAGAAACTATATTATGCCAATACATTCCAAATTATGGTTCTTTTTACCTAAAACAATTTTTTGGCATTTTCTTCACACCTGATTTTTTTCAATGATAAAATGAAAGGCTAGCTATAGGAGCATCTTACCAAATTTTCCATCCAAATCCTTGATCCATGAGATGCTACATATGGCTGACCCAATGGACTATTTTTGTGCTATCTCGATTGTTGGCAAATATGCCATCGAGTTGTTATCTAAGCTAATAGTTTTCTCACAGCAGCCTGTTCTTAAAGGGGGAAGAGGAGTCTAGAGGAAACTTGTCATGAGGGAATTTCCAGTCTTGATTCCATGCAGTACTTATTGTCATTAACTCCCAGTAGTTGTTAGTCACAGAAGGGGACTTGTTTAACTAAAACAAACATCATGTGAAATACATGTTAGAACTACATTAACAAGTAGCTACTTCCTTCTCCCTTCTCATTAGGACAATTTATTTATTTTTTAAAATAAATTTATGTTTTATTTATTTATTTTTGGCTGAGTTGGGTCTTCGTTGCTGCATGCGGGCTTTCTCTAGTTGCGGCGGGGGGGGGGATCTTTGTTGCGGTGCGCGGGCTTCTCATTGAGGTGGCTTCTCTTGTTGTGCAGCACGGGCTCTAGGCACGTGGGCTTCAGTAGTTGTGGCATGCAAGCTCAGTAGTTGTGGCTCACGGGCTGTAGAGTGCAGGCTCAATAGTTGTGGCGCATGGGCTTAGTTGCTTCGTGGCATACAGGATCTTCCCGGACCAGAGCTTGAGCCCATGTCCCCTGCATTGGCAGGTGGATTCTTAACCACTGTGCCACCAGGGAAGCCCAGGACAATTTATTTTTATGTAAGTTCCAAACTGATAGAAAACTTAATTGAAGTCCACTGGTTGTTTGTATCCTCTCCTATTTCTGTTATATACGTCCAATGTTTAACCAACGTTAGAGAGTACGTACTCTGCCAGATGCTGTGGCACACACAAATTAACAACTGAGACTTTGTTCTCTAGGAGTTAACATTAAACAATGGAGTATAATACAAAGCAGTACCAGTATTCAGTACCAAGTTAAAGCAGTCATATTGTGCTGTGGGACAACAGAAGGAAAAGAGGCCAGTCTGATCGACAGGGCCTGAAAATTCTGCACGGACATGATGCCCTTTGATTTGAGCCTTGACTGATGACTTGGCATTTCCTGGCTTCAAAACAATCCCAGGTGAATTAAACCTTAAGAAAACTGTATCAACATATAATATACCCAGGAAAAGTCTGTAAGTTTAGTATGAATGAGTGATGGAATAGCCAAATACAGGTAACAGTCAATGAGTTTAAAGAAATAAGATGGGGACTTCCCTGGTGGCACAGTGGATAAGACTCCATGCTGCCAATGCAGGGGGCCTGGGTTCAATCCCTGGTCAGGGAACTAGATCCCACATGCATGCTGCAACTAAGAGTTCACATGCTGCAACTAAGACCTGGTGCAGCAAAATAAATAAATAGATAAATATTAAAAAAAAAGAGAGAGAAAGAAGATGGTACAAATGAACCTATTTACTAAACAGAAATAGAGTCACAGATGTAGAAAACAAGCTTATGGTTACCAAGGGGAAAGTTGGGGGGAGGGATAAATTGGGAGACTGGGATTGACATATACACACTACTGTATATAAAATAGATAACTAATAAGAACCTACTGTATAGCACAGGGAACTCTACTCAATACTCTGTAATGACCTATATGGGAACAGAATCTAAAAAAGAGTGGATATGTGTATATGTATAACTACTTCACTTTGCTGTACAGCAGAAACTAACACAACATTGTAAATCAACTATACTCCAATAAAAATTAGTTATAAAAAAAGAAATAAGAAAGGATTGTTTATGGAATATTTCTCATACTGTATTAAAGAGTTTTGATCATATACTATAGGAAAACATGAATCAAGAACAGGTTTTCAGCTAGGAATAAAATATATTTAAATCCTCAAAATTCTTTCCAATGGGTAATTTTTTAAAAAGGTACAAATTGATCTTTTGGGAGAGGTAAATTTTCCTTTACTTCATCTTTAGGTCTTAGTTAAAGGGATAGATATTTCTGTATTTTTAGGAAAGAGGAAAAAATTCTGAGTCTTCATAGGAGTAAACTCTCTCCCTTTATTGTCCTGTTTAATATTCTCTATAATGATTCTGTCTCTGATTGAGTCTTTGTCTCCCGAAGCTGGTACAATAAGACAGGCTGAGGTGACCTAGTAGAGGAAGCTTAAACCTCTTGCTGTGGGGCTTAGGGTAAAAACAGACCCCTCTTTTCTTGTCCTATTTGTTCTTGGACTTACTGGAGCAGCTAGTATTTCAGTGTGAGCTTGGAAAAGAATTTCTCAAACTCATCATTATTGATATTTTGGCCAGATAATTCTTTGCTGTGGGGAGTCTGTCCTATGCATTATAGGATGTCTAGCAACTTCTATGACCTCTATCCACTAGATGCCAAAGCTCTCCCCAGTTGTGATAACTAAAATATCTTCAGGCATTGCCAGATATCCCCTGGGAAAGGAAAATTGTTCCCAGCTGAGAACCACTGGCTTAGAGACAAAGCAGGACAAGGAGGCTTTCAGTCTGTTGGGTTCTAAATACGAGTCCTGTCTCTTAATGGTTCCTCATAATCCAATTAAGTACACAATGCATATACATTAATGAATGTGGTTTTAAAACTTATCATAAAGATTATAAATTTTCCTACAGCATCCTCTCTTCAATTCCCATTAGAAACCTTACACTAAGTAGCCCTTCAAGAATTCAGATGTTGCTCTTTTATTTAGTGTAATTTGTTTTTTAGTGCAGTGTTTTTGAGATTCAAGGATTTTTTGAATGTTCCATTTACACACACATCTTCATGGACACTATTTTGATTCATTGAGCTGTATGTCTGTCGTTAAGCCACTACCACACTGTTTTGATAACTATAGCTTTTTAGTAAGTCTTGAAATCAGGTAGTGTAGATCTTCCAATCTTGTTCTTCTTTTCCAGAGTTGTTTTAACTATTTTAGATTTCAAATTTTTCAATAGAAGTTTTCATCATTAACTTGTCAGTTTCTTCAAAAAGACTGTTAGGATTTTAATTGCGATTGCATTGAATCTATAGTACAATTTGGGGAGCATTGTCATTTTAATAATATTGAATCTTCTAATCTATTAACAAGGTATATATATCTCTATTATTTAATTTCTTTTTGCAGTGTTTTATAGTTTTCAGTGTACAGGTATTCCGTATCTTTGGTTAAATTTATTCATAAATATATATTTTTTTGATTTGTGTGTAAACGGAACATTGAAAAATTCATTTTCTAATTGTTTATTGCTGATATGGAAGAAAAAAAAGAATTCAGATGTTGAGAATGCTAAGGTCATAGGTTACTGCCAAATATAATAATCTTATTTCAATTCAATTTATAATTTTAACTCTGTTTATTTCAATAATACAACAGACTTATGGTTTAAAATAGTTTCTGGTTCCCTGTCACCAAAATAAATAAATAAATAAAATTGGAAACAATTTTCACTTACCAATAATTCAAGTTGGATTGAAAGAAAATGTAGATTTAACTTATGGCATAGAGTGACTGTTGTTCCTGAACAAGAGGACAATAAGAAACTTTAAAAACCTGGGGTATATGGCATCACAAGAAGTTGCTCTCTGAGGGGAACAAAGTAGTATTTTCATCCTCCTGATCCATCTAAAGCAATTTTCTTTCTTTTACCGAGAGAGAACTGTAGAAAATAACTGAGTAGAAAAAGGCTAATTCAGGGTAAAAATAATGCTCTTGGGGGATGAAGGAGGGTAGTGTGTAAATAAGAGCCCTAGTAATTGGGTATGGTAGAAATTATATTATTTAATGTACAAATCTAAGCTAAAAGTGTATGTTTTCATAATTCAGCATATCAGAGAGCCAACCTTCGAAACAGAAGGAGATGTCATGTCATTATAGCAGACACATGTTAGTTTCTGGGAATTGAATGGGCTGCTGTACACAGCACCAACCTCCACTGGTAGATTTTAAAAGGAGATTTGGCCATGACAGACATGAACAGAAAGCTAGGCCAGGATCAAGCTGTACACCCTGTACTTGTATGCTGACCTAATGAAATCTCACTTTACCAATATCAAGCCAGGGTCATAAAAAATTGAACAGAACAAAGGGAAGAAGAGAGCATCCACTAGAGCTGAATGCAGAATATGCTGCTGAAAATGATCTAATGCACAATTCATAACATTGACTGACTACTTCAATAGAATTCAGTGAGGTGAGGCCACTAAGAATTAATGCAGGAATCCATACGGAGAGACAAGACTAAGCTGAAAAGACAACAAAGTAAGAAGAAAACCAGGTGTATTAGAAAGGATGATAGCCTAGATAATAAAGAATACCACTGGGGGACTCCAGCTCCTGCTTACAATGTAGAAATCTGGAAAGAGCATCATTCCCACCCTAACAGCATGAAAAACCTGGATACTATACAAAATCACATTTTCTTTAAAGAATTGATGTCACAAAGTAACGAAATACCCTGAATCCTATGTAAAAACGGGTGTCTTCATGGAGAGACAGAACACCAGTGGTGGCTCAACACCAGAAAAGTGAGTAAGAAGAACTCAACTGATGTAAAATTTTTTAATTATTTCTGAAAAAACTGAGACTGGGCTACCATTGTGTGATTGGCACCCCTAGAAGCCACAGACATAAGGAGAGTTTGCACCTGTTCACAAACTGCTGCGCAGACCTCCACTAGGTAGTCACAAGGAAGATTGGGGTTGTTGTGGAAGACTGGAGAAAGCTCCCCTCAGTGGTGCAGGCCTGGTAGAGGGGAGTGGCTGCTGCTATAGAAAAGGCAGAAAGCACTACAGAGAGCATTGTCCCCAAAGAACAGCAAGCCCTGTCATCCCTGGGGGCACAGGAGGAAAACCTTTGTGCCTGGGGGAAGGGAAATGAAAAAAAACCTTTATCCTTAGAGGAGTGGCAGGATTATGAAATTTACATAGAAAGATAAAGAAACTAGAATAGCCAGAACAGCTTTGAAAGAAGGACAACAAAGGAGCTTTCAATCTACTTGATATCAGAGTTTACCGTAAAGCAGCATTACTCAAGGTAGTGTGGTATTGGCAAAGGATTGGAATAGATTAGAATAGAATATTGGGATAGAATAGGAAGTTCAGAAATAGGCCCACACTGAATAGGGTTAATTTTCAACAAAGGTTCAAAATAAACTCAGTGGAGAAAGGATAATCTTTAAACTGTTACTGCTACTACCACTGCCAGTATTGTCTAACCGTTTATTGATTTTTGATTTGCACTACGGTAAATCATTTACCTGAGTTATTTGACTTAATCTTAAAACTTGTTTTCTTTATTTAATAGATAAGAAAACTAAAGTTTAGAAAGGTCATATTATATGATAAAATCATAAAAATAGTAATTGGCAGAGTTAGAAAATATATGGACATATATTCTTACCAAGTAAGAATTGAAAGAAAAAGAAGAGCTTTAAGAAAGATGGTCATGGTGCAACTAGATGGGTGATTAGTACTAAAATCAGTAATACTATAACAAATTTCAACCCCAAACTAGTTTTAAATTTAAAAATAAATTTTATAATAGAAAATATCTAATGTAAAATGTGCTAACACTAGATGTAAATAGACCAAGCATTCAAATGAAAGGAAAATGACAGTAGAAAATAAATAAGCACTCCAAATTAAAATCTCACTTTCTCTAGTTTAGATTATGACCTTGTACTATGTATTTAATATGTACTTCCGGTGGGGTTATTGGAGTTAATTTCCTTTTTAGTATTCTTCCATTCCACATTTTTCTTAGCTATTTCCTCATGTATTTTTTCAGTATACTGTTTCAAAAATTTAACAATTTCCAGAACAAAAGATCATTGAGATTCTTATTAGAAGCCTATTTAATTTATCATTCAATTTGGAAAGAATTGGCCTTCTTATTTTTTGGTGTTTCCACTTAAAACAAGTTTTGATTTCTCTTTAGTGTGTGTTGCACAGTTCTAGCTACTGATATTTCTTGTGTTTTCTCTTGTTTTAGGTTTTTATTATTATTGTTGTCATTGAAAAAAATTTATATCCTAATTTCTGTGCTGTTACAGAACTGTTATTGTATTAAAGACCTCTAGAAAATGGTTCCGTTATTAAAATATTTTAGTGTTATACTTCAATAGCACATTGGTTTCATTTTACCATAAAGTCTACCACCAAGAGCCAGCACATACTGATGACATTCGAACCTACATCAACTACTGACTGAACTCTCTGATGCTACCTTTGACTAGTATTTAACTCCATTTTCAGTGAGAACGTATTTTAAATTCTTAAAGAAAGATAATGAGTATGTTTTAAATTCTGAGAAATCTCTTCCTACACTCCTTACACAGTACTTGAGAATATACAGAAAACAACTTTTGAAAACATTTTCCAAGTGTGTGCCTTTTATATTTTTTCAGATGGATTTCTTAGGTTGGCTTTTGTGTGGCATTTGAATACTGAGCAACATGTTCTTTACATTTTCCTTTACATAGAGCAGTGGAGTTTTCTCTCAACAGCATTAAGTCAGCAAGAGCGAAAACTACAGTCCATGGAAGTACTTATAAGACTGCAAGGGAAGTTCAGTCAAATGAAATGTGACCCTTGAAAAGCTTGAATATTCTGAGCTTTCATCTAAAAAACAAAGTAGATGAAATTCACAGTGACACAGCAAGTTGAATCCCAGGGAAAGAGAATAATTCAGAGTTCCCTATTCCTGCCAAAGGCATTCTTAAAGAGCTGTTTCCTATCTTTTAATATTTTGTTGTTTTCAGGGACATCGATCTTTACCCCAAAATGAGGTCACTTAATGACTATTTATTTAGTCACCCAGATTCAAATACAGGTTTCTTTGAAAGAAGATATGTTTTGCCTTATTGTGCTGTTTAGGATGGCAGCAGCCAGACTTTGAAAATCTCCAGCTCTGAGCCACTTTCACAAGGCTACCAACTGCTCATCCAGAATGGGGTTCCTGCTTCTTCCAAAGAGTGGGGTTAGGGAACTGAGCAGGAATCACTAAAGATAATTACCATAGTTCTACTACAAAGACCCAATTGTGTAGGTGTAGAGTGTGTGTGTGTGTGTGTGTGTGTGTGTGTGTGTGTGTGTGAGAGAGAGAGAGAGAGAGAGAGAGAGAGAGAGAGAGAGAGAGAGGGAATAAGAAAGTGATTGGATTCAACTGTAGTTAGGAATTACAAGCCTTGCACCATAAAGTCAATTTTTGCCTTCTAGAGTGAAACTGATTATTTTATTTAGCTATCCAAACAGGAAATATTTTTCTTCAGTGTGTTTAATCATGCTTCAAGAATAGTTGACAAAAAGATACTATGTACGATCAGTGAGGTCCATGAATAAAGAAAGGGTATTCACTTTATTTAATTACTCAACCAATATTTTGAACATCTGTGAAATACAAAACATGATGCTAGCTGTTGTCCATACAGGTGTGAACATGACAGGAGGTCAGACACTAACCAAATAATTCAAAAGTGAATTATGCATTTGCAATTTTGGTAAGAGTCATAGGGAGGAGAAAGACAACAAGGGGATCTGTTACAGGAGGCATCTTTTATTCCCTCTTAATAACTCTTGTGTGTGTGTGTGTGTGTGTGTGTGTGTGTGTGTGTTATCCCAGATGCCAATCAATAACAAGCATCTTGTTTACCATGCCAGGGGTATGGCATCTGACATGTTGGAGGAAAGAGCAGAAAAAAACATCAGCTTGTCTCTTTTTCTGCACTTCTAGGATTATTGTGTTACTTCTTGTGCTATTTACTGTTGGATGATTAAGAACTGCTTTAAAGTTTGGAGTCTCTATCAGAATTCCTAATTCTGCACTAATCTGGCAGTTAGTCAATGATTTCTCTAACTTGGGATGCAATTATTAAAAATAAATAGAAACTGTGGTAAATAGGGATTAAGAGGTATAAACTACTAGGTATAAAATAACTAAGTTACAAGGATATAATACAGCACAGGGAATATAGTCAATATTTTATAATAACCTTAGAGTATAATCTATAAAAATATCAAATTACTATGCTGTACACCTGAAACTGATGTAATATTGGAAGTCAACTATACCTCGATAAAAAAAATTAAAATGGAAAATAAATAGAAACTGTGAAACAACTAATCTGTGTCCTGGTTCTGGAGAATAACCGTGAAGTTTTGCTGGCACACTCTGTTCTCCCTTAGAATGACTGAAAGTAGAACGGCCTCTGTGGTCTGTCATCCCACAGAGCAGCTTATTATACTGTTCCCAGAATCATGGCATTTAGAACAATGGGCAAAGTAATTTTGTATGTTAGATATAATTTGGGCATGATATTTTAGGATGTACATACCCATGTGGGTTGCTTAAAATGCTGAAGTAAGTCAATGTAGCGTTATTTCTCAGGACCTGAGAGATTATCTGGTAAATATGACCTTTTTTTCCTAGAAAAAAAAAGACGATAGCTGTTAGACAGATTAAATGACTGACTTGATATCAAAATTGTGTCATTTACAAGGACAACTTGATTTTTTGGTTTGTATTTTTTTTTGGACTAAATAAGCTCAGTCCTTTCCAACATTTCTCATTGGATTTTTTTTCAATTCTCTTACTAACTCAAAAACATCCTTTGATAAGAATAAAATGCTAATGTATAAAATCAACGTAAGTAAGGAGAAGCAAACATTCCGTTGGAAATAATCAATTTTGCTTGCTTTTTTTTTTTCCCTCGCTGCTGCTTAGTGCTGCAGCCATCAAAATTTCCTCCTGGAAAAGTGAATTCTGCAGCTTTCGGCCTCTGCTCATTTTCTGAGTGTTGCTGTTCTTGGTTTCATTAGGGAGCATTTGGGGAGAGAAGCATATCTGGCAGTGGCCATTAGGCTATCACTAGCAGAGTGGTTAGAGACGACAGATGAAATGTTCTTATTAGCATTACAGCAGCTGCACATCATACCATCTAAGCCTAAACTGGAAGTCTACAATTCATCCTTCCGGAAAACACACATGCACATGATTGCTGAAGTGACAGATACAATTAAATCTCCAACAGCAGGTGTCTGGTGGGAAGGGGCTGGAAAGTGAGAACATGGCTGTGGCCAGTGATGCTGGGTTGGACGTTGTAGTTTAAAAAAAAGCAACTAATCTTTATCTGATTTTCTGTGTCAACTCTTTTGTTCCTATGGTACCAGAGATGAAGGTTCAGTTTCTCTCACATTAGCCCTTACAGAATTTTACGTTTTCTTTGAAAGGGTCAAATGTCCTAGGAATGACCAAACTTGGGATGGACGTAACTGCCTTAAATTTGGAGTTTTTATACATCCTGTCATTGTCTAACCTACCGTGGCTGCAAAATATGATTTGGCCATGCAGTTACCTCATTTTATTTCTTTTTCAAGTCCACTGCCCTCTTCCTAATCCTGGTATATGAATTAAATATAAAGCTAAACATTCTCTGTAATAGATAGGTTCAAAACCTCCCATGAAAAGTTGACATGTTTTTAGAAAACTCTTCCAGACTCTAAACCTGCACTTTGACTTATTTTGAAATTTATTCACAGGTAACCATTGTTTTTTTTCTTACTCTGTTAATAATTCCCTTAGGAGATTATTTGGTTTGTTTAGAAATTATTTATTTTATTTATTTTTTTGGCTGCGTTGGGTCTTTTTTGCTGCGCGCGGGCTTTCTCTAGTTGTGGCGAGCAGGGGCTACTCTTCATTGCAGTGCGCAGGCTTCTCATGGTGGTGGCTTCTCTTGTTGTGGAGCATGGGCTCTAGGTGTGCAGGCTTCAGTAGTTGTGGTACGTGGGCTCAGTAGCTGTGGCTCACGGGCTCTAGAGTGCAGGCTCAGTAGCTGTGGTGCACGGGCTTAGTTGCTCCACGGCATGTGGGATCTTCCTGGACCAGGGCTCGAACCCGTTTCCCTTGCATTGGCAGGCGGATTCTTAACCACTGCGCCACCAGGGAAGTCCCAGGAGATTATTTTGATAATTAAAGAAATATCTAAAAGAGTTCCCAGCATGTAGTAGGTGTTTGATGATTGACACCTGTTGCCTGGAAAATGTGGAAAGATCTGGATTTTACTTTAATGTAAACCTGGGTTGATAGTATATTTCCACGGCTTGTGAGCTATGCAGTTTTAGTGATATATCCTAGCCTCTTCAAGCATCAATTTCCTCTATGAGTAGGAAGTAAAACCTAACTTGCCATGATAATTTGAGGATTGCTGGTAACATCTCCAGCAGAAATGGGGTGCTCTGTAAATCATAGTGATATCATCATCACCATCATCATTCTTAGCTGCTCACTTCAGGAGCCTGAAATCTTTGAATTGTCTGTTAAAATATGTTTTCTTAGTTTTCCACACAAGAAATTAGATGGTAAACTCAGAGCCTCATTTCGAGTTTGAAATAACTAAAATCAGTGGAAAACAACATGGTACAGGGATTATGGGCAGGACCCCTGGAGAGAGAAAACTTGGCATGAGTGTGAACTCTAGGCCCAGTGGTACAAACTTGAGCCGGAGGTATCAGGCTCTAAGTCTCTGCCCCTATTCTAAGAAAAAGAGAGTTTTTCTATATTAATTCACCAAATATTTACGACTACTACACATGGGCCTGTTCCATGGCCTGGGGATATATGACATAAATTTCCCCTGTCCTCATGGACTTTACTTGGGGAGAAATGGACAATAAGCCATCAAATGCATGGTTAGCTTATTTGTTTTTTAATTGCAACTATGAATGCTACGAAGGAAAAGTACAGAATGCCGTGACAGCATTTAATGAGCACCCAACCTAGCCTAGGAGAGCACTGTGGAATATAACAGTACTTCCTGCGGTATAGTCATGAGGATTAACTGTTACAATGAGGGAGGATTAGTGAGGATTAGCTGTTACAAAGTGCTTAGCAAGATGACCTGGCACAGAATAAGGGCTCAGTAATTGTTTGCTATTAAAGTGATGCTTATTGAGGTCCTAATGGATAGTTTGCACAGGAATGAAAACTCTAAACAAAACAGTGTGAGTTAGGTTGCAAAGCTTGTCCCCTATGGATTACACAATCCCACTGAAGACACAATAGGTCATATAAATATGGGACTAAATGCCCAAGCAATAACCCTCCAGCAATTCATATTAGGCAAATTATCAATGGGAGTGATTGAAAAATGATCCCAGAGGAGGTGGAACTTAATCTAGGTCTTAAAAAAAAGAGTAAGTTTTGTAAAGTTGGAGAGTGTAGAGAAGGGGTTAATATTAATGTGGGCCTTCACTCTTTATTTCCTATATAAGTGAGATCGATTTAGATATATCACTTGGTGGGTGATTCTGGATTGGTGCAGCAGTTCCGTGACGTCATCAAGGACCAAGGTTCTTTCCATACTCCTCCATCACTCTCAGAGTGTTTGGGATATCTCCCAAACAACAAAGCAACAGCACCTTCAAACACACACAAGTAGCTTCAAAGCCAAAGCCAGGGGGAAAAAAAAAGGCTTTTATCCCGGCAGCCATATTTTTTTTAAGTCAAAGAGGAAAATGTTTTCCATAAGTACCCCCAACAGATTTCTTCTCACACATCATTGGACAGAAAGGATTGCATGATTGTCCCTAATCCAGCATTTGACAAAAAAAGAATGAGAGTACCATGAATGGATCAGATGGATCATGATTCATTCCTTTATAGGGCCTCTGGTGTTTAAGAACAACAGAAACAAAAAAGAGCTCTTCAATCCAAGGACCACAGGGAAAGTTGCCTCCTTGGGCAACTAACAGCCACCCTTCCTCTCCCTCATCCTTTATATGCAAATTCTCCTCTCATATTCGTCTCATTTAAGATCCCAAAGAAGAGCTCATTCGTAGTGTATTACACCCCTGCTCCCCACAAGCTGACTATATATGCTCCTCCAAGAAAGACGTGGGTTCTCCTCCTTCCTCTGTTACCCACAAGATATGATCAGCTAGAATTTCTTCTCAGAGAGCTTTCGGGTACATGATGTTACATAGGAGAAGTCTGAGAGATGGAACACATGGGTGGAGCCGAGGAAATCTTTTACAGAGGCATGTGATAAAGTCAAGGACAAGAGTGCCTGACTGTTGTAGACTTAGATCCAGAAATTTTCTTGGAGGAGTGATAATTAAATAGCCTATGGCATCAGGAGGACTGGTGAGACAGTGAGCACAGACTAAAAATTAACATAGTGATGGGCTTCCCTGGTGGTGCAGTGGTTGAGAGTCTGCCTGCCGATGCAGGGGACACAGGTTCGTGCCCCGGTCCGGGAAGATCCCACATGCCGCGGAGCGGCTGGGCCCGTGAGCCATGGCCGCTGAGCCTGTGCGTCCGGAGCCTGTGCTTCCGGAGCCTGTGCTCCGCATCGGAAGAGGCCACAACAGTGAGAGGCCCGCGTACCGCAAAAAAAAAAAAAAAATTAACATAGTGAGACACAAAGAAACAAAAACGTACACTTATTGTGTAAAAACATTGGTAATTAGCCAGGTGTGCACACCCCTTCCACTGATCACAGATTACCACTCAGTACAATATTTGATTGTGCATGTCATGAAATATGATTTTGATTATCTTCTTTGCAAGTCTCCTAGTCTTATCATAGGAAATTCCGCATACCTCTGTGTTTTGTCTTCGTGGTGAGCTGCCTACACAGCAAGTCCATCTGTTCACAGCATTAAACGTTTAGAAGGTATATTTGTAAAACAAGAACGGTTATTCCCCTGACCCTCTAAACTGAGGTTGTTCTAGCACAGCACAGCATATGGTCCAGAAAGGCCCTGATCGATTGAATCCAGTAGGGGGCATGGAAGCTGGGAGTTCACAGGCAACATGTAAGCATAACTATGATGCAAGAAGCGAAAAAACAGAAATGGGAAATTTCGAACATTTTACAGAGAAGAGAGAACTAAAAGTTGTCAGGAAGAAAGATTTAAGAAGTTAAAGACAGAAGAAGAAGGAAAAAAAGTTCAGGAATTTGTAGAAACTGAATGAATTCTGGCCTCGCCGAGTAGTTTCATTTCTGTAGCTGTCATGCTCTTCTGTGGCCGCCCCCTACCAACTAGAGAAAAGCTCCAGTTACTTCTCATTTTAATATTTTCTATTTTTCATAAGTTGCCATATATTTAGCATCTAAAACAATGGCCAGTCTTTTGTGTCTGAATTTGTGCCCGAGGGCTAAAGAAAAGGAATGGCGGAGGGAATCCCCGGTATCTGCAGTAGAAGGAGGGCTGGGGGGCATGTGAGTTTCATAAAGACAGTTGAGTCCCAACATCCTAGGCAAATTGGAATAGTCTTTGTTTTGGTCCTTCTTCTTTGAAGTGTTTAATCTGCCCTTGTGCTGTCTTCTCCTCTTCATCAAATACACGCAAGAGTCAATTGCTCAGGACTATGATCTCTGCAGTACAATGTTTGGTTCCGCTGAGAGAAATTAGAGAATCAAAAGTAATGGGACAGGTATTTTATAAAGGGGAGCAGAAAGCAAACGAGGCCACTAGAAATCAAGAAGCGTCACGTCTTTCCCAGTGCTTTGTGGAGATTTGAAATTTTAATCCAGGGTGACTTGTTCCAAAACACTTGGGCACCCTGCATAGCCCAGGGATGGTGGTGGAGAAAGAGAAGGGCAGGATCTAGAGACTGGAGCAGTCCCCACTGCCCAGTGACGCCAGTCCCTCAGGGACAGCGGTCACCACCGCGCTGCCCTTATGAGCTGGACTTGCCACAGCGATGTAGCCTCACTTCCCTGAGACTGGGCACTGGGTACCTAGGGGTGAGACAATGAAGGTATGGAAGTAAGAGTGACTTCTCTGACTTCTGAAAGTGTGTTTGACCCTGCATGAGAAAAAGCAAATGGGTAGCATGTTTTAAACAAGAGTACAGAAATCACCTTCAGGCACTCAGGTAAGAAGGAATCAAGGAGGAAAACCAAAAAGGCAGAAACCTAACTATTGCAGGCTCTCTTCTGTCGGCCCAAACAGTGAGCGCCTGTTGTTTATTTGAATGCCGATGTTTGAACTTGCCGATGTTTTTATAAAACTCATGCTAAGATTTGATGGCACATTTTAGTGTCAGAGTAAATTCTGGGAAGTAGACTTTGTTATGATTTGAGCTATATAGGTGTGGTTTGCTTTTTGAAGCATTCTGTCTAGCACCTCGCATGTTGGTACTTCATATTTACATGTTAAAAATCTGTTGCCATGTACCTGGTCTAAATTCAGACTGATATCCATGAATGCACAAGGACGGATGGAATCGATTTTAAATCAGTGAGCCAAATTGCAGGAATGTAAACTAAATATGAGCTGTCATCCTGCAGAGTTGGCTCAAGAAAACCAGGTCCTTAAGAAACAGCGTGTGATTTCAGTGGGTCTTCTGGTGAATAAATAAGCTACTGCTGCTTAAATACGCCTTTACAATACACCTGACATTAAAGGGGAGAGAGACAACTGATGCTTTTACAAATAAAAACAGCTACTATCAGAAAAGGTGAGATATCCTGGCAAGTCAGTGTCCGTTCTGCATCCTCACATAGAGCATATATAGCAGTAGTTTGCTAATAATAATAGTTAGTGTGTATTGAGCAATTACTTTGTGCCAAGAAGTTTACATTGATTATCTGGTAGAATCCTCAAAACATACCTGTGGTATTAGTACTATTAATGTCATCATTTTACATATAAGATAACTTATAAGGGTGTCCAAGGTCACAGAGTCCTTCAATGATAGAGCTGGAATTTGAATGCAGATATGTCTAACCTGGAGCCAACAGTCTCAACCACTAGGGTAGGTGAAATATCTAGAACATCTCCTGGCTTTTGCTGAATAGTAATAAATGTATAATCTGTAGTGCCTTTGTTTCTTCTGTACATATCACCTGCACTTATCCATACCAGAGTCCTGACAGATGGGTGAAAAGATTTATTGACTGTAGTCATTTAGTGACTGTCACCAAAGCAGATTTCTAGGTCCTCTTGACTCTATCCATGGTCATGCCTATATTTCACTCTGTATGTTAGTCTGTTCAGGCTGCTATAACAAAATACCACAGACTGGGCAGCTTATAAACAACAGAATTTTTTTCTCATAGTGCTGGAGGCTGGATAGTCCAAGATCAAGATACCAACATGGCTGGGTGAGAGCCCTCTCCTTGGTTCATAGCCAGCAACTTCTCACTGTGTCTTCACTTGGTGAAAAGAGCTGTAGAACTCTCTGGAGCCTCTTTTATTAGACACTAATCTCATTCATGAAAGTTCCACCTCATAATGTGAGCGCCTCCCAAAGTCCCCATCTGCTAAATCCCATCACCTTGCAGATTAGGATTTGAACATAAGAATTTTGGTGAGACACAAACATTCAGACCACAACACTCCTTAACAGACCTAACCAATGTTTGTAACAATTCTGGCAATTTAGAATAATATTTAACATGATCTTCTACCCTTTCTTCATTCCAACTGGAACACACTGTAACTCACACTTTCTTACTAATATAAAGCAAGGTATATTCTCTTTGGTCTGGAACATTCACGCTGCTTGCTGACTTTTCAGAATTTCAGAATCAAACACCTCTACTCTATCCTTTCTAACGGAAGCAAGTTAAAAGTATTCAATTTAAGTAGTTTAAAGATAATACTGACTTTCAGATGGATTGCCAAGCTCTTTGAGGGCCAGGAAAATGTCAGAGAAATCCTTTGTGCCCTAGTCCCCTTCCCCAAGTTTGATTAGATAAAAGCAGAGGCAACTGCCCTTTCAGTTACTATTCCCACCGTAGCCACTTGAGATATTCTTCAAATGCTCTGTTGTTATATCTAAAATAGCTACCATGTCTGCTAACCAATAATTCATTTTAACGACGTGGACTAAATACTAAACGACTGTCTTGAGGGTCTGAGAGCAAACTACTAGATCAGGCTCAACCAATTCCAATTTATTTTTCCAAAGGTCACAAGATTTTTCCACCAATAATAAAAGTAAAGCTGCCAATGTGGTTCTATGGCAGTAACAAAGAGCATGGTGATTTAGGAAAATAAGTAAAATTAGTATTTCCGAATGGCCAAGGTATGGCCAGGTATGGAGGGAGAGGAAAGAAAGGGGTAGATCATGAAGGGCCTTATGTGCCAAGATTTTGGATTTTAATATTCAAAATAAATTTACAGAGAGTTCAAAACATAAAAAAATTTTTTTAATTCAAGAAAAAATAAATAAATTTTCAGAGTGCCAGTTCTGCTCCAGGGTACCATTTGAAGCATGGAATACACACCAATTACCATGACAGGAATGATTCCTGCCCTCATGGAGATTAGTGTCTCACAGACAAGCTATACAATAATCCCCAAAGGGGAGGCATTGGCAGAGTTTCACATAGGTAAGTCATGGTATCAGTTTTACTCTAATTTTTCAAAAATCAGCTCTCCAAGCCTAATTTTTTTTCTTGAATGGAGAAGTGAAGATGCATGAAAAACTTCTAACAAAACTTCTGGATGTTAGAAAGCATAATCAAAAATCATCTTTCCCTGTACTTGTGACACACAAACAAGAGGTGGCTGGTGGCAGTGACCCTGTGGGTGGTGTTTGCATGCCATACGCCAAGCTCTTCCAGGCTCAATTGGGTCAGCCTCCTAGGGGGAGCCATGAAGTCCTTGGGCTTTTTGTTTAGAAACAAATGCAACAGAATCTACAGAATATTTGCCTATATAAAACAGTGGCTTTCAGAGGTTTTAACCTTTTTCTAAATGCTGACATTGGGGGATGCTTTGGAACTACTTTTAAAACCAGTTTTGGAATACAAAATAAAATCAGGACAATTATTTTAAGATTGTATATTATTTCAGTGATTCTCAAAATGCAGTCCCTAGACTAGCAACATCAATATCACTTGGAAACTTGTTAGAAATGCCAGTTTTTAGGTCCTTCCCCAGACCGACTGAATCAGAACCTCTGAGGGTGAGACCACCTACCCTCCAGGTGATTCTGATGCTACTTATCTTGGAATCACACTTTGAGAATCACTACTATTTGACCAAATCAATATTATTCAGTTTAATCATTTTTTCATCGTATCCTCTAACCATCCTTAAATGACTGGGATAGCTTCTAGAAAGCCACCCTCAGAAGATGAAATGCCCTCATCATTGAGGTTTTCCAAGGAAATATGCTGAAGGACGTTAAGGTAACTATAAAAACAAAATACAACAAAAAAGTGCAAGAACAACACAAGATTCTATAACAAGGTTGTTGAGAAGGAGATAACACTTCTTTGAATAAATATATACTCAATCTGTCTGACAATATGCTTAGGGAGAAATCTGTTACCTTATAATTCAAACTTAACAGAATTGAAGTCATATTCTCTCTTCTGACTTATTTTCTGTCATCTCTCCATGATATGTGTACTAATCAAGCCATCAACTGGAGCATGTAAGCAGCAGGAATGTTCCATTTTGCACTTCATCATTGGGCCTAAGAACACTCTTTCACCCCCATTATCTTATCAGTTTACCTCCTTAATAACGTTGCTAATCACAGAACCTGATAGGCACACATTCCTTAAATGCTTCACCAGCTGGTGGGTGACATTTCTATCTTCCACAGCACAGGGGGCCTCCAGTGGGGAGTACTACAGGTTTGCATGGCTGTAACTTGAAGAGAGGAGTGCCGGCTCTTGTAGGCTTTAATTTGCCAATTCTGTTAAAATGCTCTTTTACTAGTGAAGAAACTCATAAGCATTTTTCTTTTTTACTACCTAATATAAATGTATATTTTCTCTGTAGAAAGGTGAAATTGTTTTTTTTTAAAAAATTTTATTGAAATATAGTTGAGTTACAATGTTGGGTTAGTTTCAAATGTACAGCAAAGTGATTCAATTATACATGTAAATCTATATATTCTTTTTTTACATTCTCTTCCATTATAGGTTATGACAAGACACTGAGTATAGTTCTCTGTGCTATACAGTAGGTCCTCGCTGGTTATCTATTTTATATGTAGTAGTGAGTATATTTTAATCCCACACTCTTAATTTATCCCTCCCCCACCCCTTTGGTAACCATAAGTTTGTTTTCTAGGTCTGTGAGTCTGTTTCTGTTTTGTAAATAAATTCATTTGTATTATTTGTTTAGATCCTACATATAAGCAATATCATATGGTATTTGTCTTTCTCTGTCTGGCTTACTTCACTTAGTATGATAATCTCTAGGTCCATCCATGTTGCTGCAAATCTGAGTAGTACTCCACTGTGTATATGTACCACATCTTCTTTATCCATTCATCTATCAGTGGACACTTAGGTTGCTTCTATATCTTGGCTATTGTAAATAGTGCTGCTATGAACATGGGGGTGCATGTATCTTTTCAAATTATGTTTTTCTCCAGAAACTCATAGGCATTTGTAGAATGATAATTTTTTTTTTTAAAGAAACGACTGACTTATTTTGAAATCCATTTTTAGGTACATTGCTCCTTTTTTCAGACACACAAATTCAGGATAATACAAAGGAAGACAGTTGTGGTTTTACTAAATGAGTGAATTCATGGCAACATTACATAGTCAAAGGGGTTTCTGTCTTAACACAAGTGGTTAGAATTCTAAATAGCTCTAAAGCTTTCTTTCTGTTGATTTATATTCAGACCAAAAAACCCAAAAAAACAAGAAAACGAAACAAAGAAACCCTACTCTATAAACCAGGGAAGAACAGCATGTAGACAGATTATACAGGTATCTTAGCGGCTGTGTCAGCAGTTTTCCATACTCAGATTAACAGACAAAGAGACTCTCTCCTGACATCTGAGTTTATGCGCAGCAAGACAGACAGACAAAGACAATCCCACTAACTAGCATGAGTTGTATGTACATTTCTTGTCACTTATTACCAAATGGATTATTGCCACCCTCAGAGAAATGCAAAAGCTTTTTTCTTTAATGGAACAAAAGTCTGGACACACTTAATAAACTCCTTTTGAAATGAAGAAGTGATGTATTTTATAGCATGTCTTTTAGACTTTATTTCAATTATTTCTTTTTAAATGCCCTACTCTCTGGTGTCTTGGTGCCAGGGGAGACATTTACCATGACCTCTCACTTACCCTTCGTTAAATTCTAGTAGATTGTAGAAGAGTGTGCAAGACACAGAGCTTTAATTGGTAAAAGAGAATCAGACCTCTGTTCTCCTCCCTCCAACAATCAAAGTGTTTTCTCATTAGGAAATCAGAAGGGTAGGCCTCTCACATCAGACATGCTTTATTGCTGGTAAAATCCACGGTACCTGTTCTACTTTCTCTCACCCTACAAATGAAAAAAAAAAAATTGCCAAAGAGAATAGGATGACAGCTACAAAGCAGTCAGGAAAAGTCTGTCTGCTGTCAGGGCTGAGTCAGATTTCTAGGGCACTGCATTGTTCCTTCCCATCCTAGGAAAATGTGGAAGGCCACAGTTATTCCACAGGGAAACACTAAGTTACCAGCTCGAATAACCTGGGTTTCATGCCAAGCCTGCCCCCCATTTGGATATTGATAACATATATATTTAAAAGAGCTCTTTGGCTACAGTAACCAGATGACTTGGAGGAATCTGGTTGTCTTTAGATATAGCCTAGCAAGAAACCCACTAGGGTTAATTTTACTTTCAAACTTCAGTCAGGAAGTATTGAGTATCTGGGTCCCTGTGTTAAGAAAGAGCCTGAGCTTCATTAAGCTAGGAGGAACGAAGGACATTTTGATTGAGATGTCTGTCTTGGATGGGAGAAGGGGAGGGTGGTCTTGGACCAGAGGTTCCCATTCCTTACGGGAAGAGAGGATTGTATCCAAGTGCCACGCAGGTGTCCAATGAGCATCTCAAACTCATCTTTCCCATTGCTGAAGTTCTCATCCTCTCCCCACCCCCTCTGCCTCACACACTTTTCCCTATACCAGCTGAAGACAGCCTCATCCTTCCGGCTGCTCAGGCCAAAGACCTTAGAGGCATCTCTGGCCCCTCTCTTCCTTCCACCCCTTTCATCCAGTCTCTCAGAGTATCCAGTTGACTCAACCTTCAAAATAAACTCAGGGTCCACTGATATCATTCTGGTAGTAGCTACCACCATCTCTTCTAGGAAACCTAGACACTCCACCCATCCCACGCACACATGCAGTCTATTTGCAACATAAAAATCAAAGTGAATCTTTTAAAAACTTAAGTCAGATTATGTCATATGCTTTGTCCTTCTGCCTATGGCAGCCTTTGCATGGGCTGTTCCCTCATCTGCTCCAGGAATATGCAAGGAAATACCCTTTGCTCCTTCAAGTCCTTTTCAAATTTTACTCTCGCAATCAGGCTTACTCTGGCCTCATGACAACTGTCCTCAGTACTCCTAAATCCTCTTTAACCTGATCTATTCTTCAATGGTATTTATATATTAACACACCATGTCTTTTACTTATCCATTACAGTTTTTTGTTTGTTGCCTTTCTTCTTTCACTAGAATATATACTTCACAGTGACTGGGATTTGGGGCTGTTGTGTTTACTAATGGATCCCAAGTGCCTGGAATAGTGCCTGGCATATATTAAGCTTTTAATAAATATCATTGAATGCATGAATAAATTATGTTCACATGTGAATGTGGAGGACTATATTCAAGTGTTACTATGGATATTAAAACTCCGAAAACAAAACATCAAATACACACACATACAGAAATCTAGATTTTCATGACAATTATTTTTTAGGTGTTTCTCCCTACTCAGTTTAGCATGGAGAAATGAAACCTTAATAGGCTTATATGGAATGATCTATGTAAGTACCTAAAATGGGAAAAAAAAAAAGAGATTATATTAAACCCTTGAATTTCTACAGCTGTCTAAGATGAATTCTTCTCCTTGTTAGGAGTTTATTAAATAATGAGTCAATTTCCTTTTTTTCTATAAAGCTTTCTCTCAAATTTTTGTTGTGGCATATGTTTTTAATCCACAGTTACAATAATATAGTTATTAAATTAAATGAGTGCATTTAGCATAATTTTCTTAAGTCGATGAAAACTGTATTTTCAGCCACTTGGTTCCAAACTGCATTCTTTATTCAATTTCATGTTGATGATCAAATTCCTCTTTGCTGTGAGCAAAAGCTCTTGACCCATCCATCTTCCAGCTCTACAGAACTTGCTGGCAGACTCTAGGAAAAAGCTACTAAAAAAGAAAGAGTCTCATTTAAAAGTAGCTAAGCTGTATTGTTAGACGATTATGGTGTTTTTTAGTACCCACCCTGGAAACAGCCTTTCTAAAACCATGTTATTTTCGTGGAATGTGCCAGTGATGCAATTAAGCATAACGAGCAGAGAACTGAACTGTCGGAAGACCTTTGTAACACACTGGAAAAGTTGTAGCGAGGTTAAACTCCCAAATCCAGCCATCACTCTAGACCAAGCAACACATTTCAAACAAAGTAAGACACTTTCCCCACGGAAAAAGAAAGGTGCAGCCTCCTTTGTCTTTAGCGAGCGCCCCCTTGTGGCCATGCTGTGAATAACCACTTGGACCGTGGTTCTGGTGGACTAGAACTTGCTCAAGGTCCAATAGCAATACCTGCACCTAATTGGTCATGAGCTCCTCCACGCAGGGTAACCTGAGTGCGGGGAAATCTTAATTTACATAATCAGTAAATTTTAATCACAATTTTTAACAATAATGTGTGCCCATCCCACAGCTAATTGGAATAGCTTTTAAGAGACCAGCGTCTGGAGGCAGGCTTCTCCCGCAGCTACCAGTCATTTGAAGTGAGGCTAAGAATCACACCTGTCTCAGAGAATGATGTGAGGATTAAATGTGAAGCACCCAGCACAGTGCAGGATGTATCAATGCTTAACAAATGTTCACTGTTAATATTATCTCATTCCTACATCCAGCTTGTAAGAAAAGTGCCTTCTTAGAAAACCCTCTGGACTGGCACCTACTCATCAAAAAAACAGAAAGTTTCAAACTAACTGAAATTCGTGGAAAACAGCCTTCTGATACAGAAACAAGAAAAATGTATTTACTTTGGGGTAAAATCCATTAAAATTTTCTGCAAATGAAATCTTATCTGGATCAGGCAAAGTTGCTGGAACCCCAAAGACAGTAAAAGTCTGTAACATTAGCTGGTGCTATCAAAAATGTATGCGTCAGATCATAGGGAGGTATATTGCTCTTTTATCTCGCTGAAATTTATTAGGCACAAATCATAACTAAATATCCAGGCCTACTTAGCAATTTCATTTGCTTTATTTTAAGATTATACTGATTTAAATACAAGTCAAGTCTGCTGCATTGTTTGATGAACTAATAAAAATCTATCTGGACTCCAGGCATGATAAGAAAATAAAGGATACATATCAATGTTGGAATGAGCACCTAGGTACCAGAAGATTAATATCTTCCAATTCCTGACATATCAAATTGTTCACAACTCTGTTGTCTTTTCTTATAATTCCTTAAAGCCTTAAACATGTTTAATAGTTGAGAATAATACATGTGATGTATTGAAATAATTCAAATGTGCATCTCTCACTTTATAGCCAACAATCCTGCTATGTTCAATTCACCAAACTTTTACGACAGAATACTATGCACTAAGCTCTATGCTAAAGGGACAACTGGGAACACAGAGATGAATAGGAGATGGTCCCTGCCTTCAAGGAGATGAGAGAAACATGCAAAGATATCATTAAATTTGCAAGTGGCATATGCAGTCAGAGAAATATTTGCAAGGTGCATAAGCTGTAAAATGGTTGGGTGAGAAGGAACACACATTTGGGCAGAAGAAAGGTGGTTCATGGTAAGAATAAAACAATTTTAGAACGATAAAGGGAAAAGAGCTTTCTAGGAAATGAGACTAACACGTGGGGAAGTGCAGGTACATTCAGAAATCCTGCATGTTCCGTTCAGTTATGACATAGCTTGGTGTTTTTGCCATTATCATACCTTTGGATGTTGGCCTAACTGAAATCATTCTTTTTATTCTTAGTTCTGGTGTTTTTCCAGAATATTGCTTCATTAAGTCCTGTTACTTTATACCCAAAATAAAGCATAAAAAGATTCTACTGTTCAACCCCAAACAGTCCAAAAACAAATAAACACATGACTATTGCACAATATTGCCCAGATCCTTTAAATTTGAATAGTCATTTGGTCTTTTTTTCTCTGATAAATACTATGAAATTTGGACTTTTTAATAAGCTTTTTTTCTATATCGCCCATTCTACATCTACATAGAATTCTACATTGAATTCATCCCACTGAATACTGAATGAGTCCAGTGGTTGTCAGCAAAGGAATAGGATATTCTGGATGGGGAAAGCAGTTTGCCATGGGGTTCTTTTCTCTATAAATAAATCCTCTTATCTTCAGGGCAACTCCATAGGACCTGAACTTCACTTTTATAGAAAGAGAAGAAAAAAATAAAGGAAAGGAGGGAGGGAGGGCGGGAAGGAAGAAGGAGAGTAGGATAGGCTAATATGAAGGTTGGGCCCCAAAAAGAGCTCTTTTACAAGGAGAATTGTGAAATAGGGGAACGTTAGCACTTCAGATACCCTAAATGCCAAGGTGGAAAAAAAGAACTCTCCCCACGAGTCTTCAGAACTCGGTTTGACCCTGGGGCTGACAAAAACTAGAGTAAATGTAGTATACTTATATACCCCACAAGGCTTTACAGCTTTGGAAGAACAAGGAATTAATACCTGACTGAAAAGATCAGCAGTCCCAAGGATTTCAAAAACTGCAAGGATGATAAATATTCCTGAAATGCCTCATGGGCAACAGATAAATATAGGTTGGAAGCAACGAAGATGTCCTTCTGAAGGTGAATGGATAAGCTGTGGTCCCTCCAGACTATGGAATTTTATTCAGTGTTAAAAAGAAATGGGCTATCAAGCCATGAAAAGGCATGTAGAAACCTTAAATGCATGTAAACAAGTGAAAGAAGACAATCTGAAAGGCTACACACTGTATAATTCCAACTGTATGACATTCTGGAAAAGACAAAACTATATAGAGAGTAGAAAGATCACTGATTGTGGGGGAGTAGGGGTGGAGATGAATAGGCAAAGCACACAGAATATTTAAGGTAGTGATAATATTCTGTGTGATATTACAGTGATGGATGGATGTCATTATACATTTGTCCAAACCCATGGAATGTACAGCACCAAGAGTGAATCCTGATGTAAACTATGGACTTTGGTTGGTGATGATGCTTTAATGCAGGTTCATCCTTGGTAAAAATTGTACCACTCTGACATATAAACAATGGAATATTACTCAGCAATAAAAAGGAACAAGATTGTGCCATTTGCAGAGATGTGGAAGGACCTAGAGACTGTCATACAGAGTGAAGTTAAGTCAGAAAGACAAAAACAAATATGGTGTATTAATGCATATATGTGGAATCTAGAAAAATGGTATAGATGAACTTATTTGCAAAGCAGAAATAGAGACACCGACGTAGAGAACAAATGTATGGATACCAAGGAAGGAAGGGAGGGGGTGGAATGGATTGGGAAATTGGGATTGACATATATACTCTACTATGTATCAAACAGATAACCAATGAGAACCAACTGTATAGCACAGGGAACTCTACTCAGTGCGCTGTGGTGACCTAAGTGTGAAGGAAACCCAAAAAAGAGGGGATTATATGTATATGTATAGAGCTGATTCACTTTGCGGTACAGCAGAAACTAACACACATTGTAAAGCAACTGTACTCCAATTTAAAAAAAAAGTACCACTCTGATGAGTGATGTTGATAATTGGGAAGGGTATGTATGTGTGTGGGCAATGGGTAAATGGGAAATCTCTGTTCCTCCCTTTCAATTTATTGTAAACCTAAAACTGCTTTAAAAATATCAAATCCTAAAAAGTAGGCTGGAGAGGGAAAATATAAGGGAACAATTTTCAAGAACATGTGAGTACTTTGCTCCTGGTCATACAGATAGTAAATAGTAGAGCTAAGTTGGAAACTAGTCTATTTTACCTCAAAGCCTCTCCTTATTTTCATAAGATAAGGAAGCTCAGTTGTTACTTAGTTTACACTTTAAAGTGGAGTCCAAAGAAGTGAGGCCTCCATTCCCCAAAACAATGGGGAAGAGAATATTCTCAATTCTTCTCAAGGCCCCCAAATTAAGTTTGCCAGATTTAGCAAATGAAAATACAGATGCCCAGTTAAGTTTGAATTTCATATAAGGAGCAAATATTTTTTAGTTTAAATAGGTACCAGATATTTTACACTAAATATTTATTTGTTGTTCATCTGAAATGCAAATTTAACTCAGTCCTGTATTTTATCTAGCCAGCCATATTCAGTACACTGCATTTTGGCACTCCCAGCATTAGTTTGTATTAAACAAATTAAAAATGAAGAGAACTCAAGAGTCACTATTCTAGTGCATATGATTATTTCCTCAAAGCATTAGAGAAAAGCTATGTGCTCTATGCTGTTTTCACTGAAGCAGCCAGCAGATATGCTCAGAATTTTTTCTGAATTGTTGAGTAGATCTGCAAAACAACAAATACTGACAAAAAGCCTTCAGGGAAGCTTTAGTTATCCTGTGTACCTCATTGTAAGCGATTCTGGGGATTCTCTAGCATGTGATTCACTCTGGAAACAAAAACAAGAGAAATAAATTGTGTTTACTGAGACTAGTGTCTGTCAACTCATACCTAGCTACCATTGTCACTTTATTCCCACACGGAAACCCAGTTCCTTTTAACCATACTGGACAAAAGATGAAATCATCTAACTGACACTATAGCCACAGGGAAAATTTATGCTTTTGGAATGTAAAATTACTAACTTTGACATGTAATTAAGAAATTGGGGCTCACATTGACTTCCTAAAATTTAAGAATGTCTAATGTACGCAGAACCCTAATTCAGATCCCATGCAGTCAGCCTCTTTATTTGCCTGCAGTTTTGGGGTCTGAACACACTTAAGGAAGAGTTGAGTCATTCCAGAACCACGACAACATCTGCCACGAGCGTGAGTTCCCTGGGTATGTGATTGTAAGCTGCATTCCCTACTTGAATTTGCTTTATGATCATGTGCAAGTTCTGTGGCCTCTCTGTACCAGACTGTCTGGTATGAAGCCTGACTACGCCGTGCCATGTTTGTGTGACCAAAGCAAATTTTGGTTCTACCTCACCAGGATTGTTGGGAGGTTTCAAACAACACATAGAAGAGTGCTAGGCACTTAGTAATTCTCAACACATGCTATTTATTTCATTCTTTTAGCAAAAGTAGTCCTATTACATACACTATTGTACAAAGATAAATGCCAGTCATTGGCATAGCAGCATATGAAACAAGTCTGGATCTCAGTGTCCTTAAAGATGAGATGAGGAAATCTGAGAAACCATCGTTAAATAGTGATATGTAAAATAATATACGATAATTACTTACAAGTGGTACTGATCACTGTTACAAGGCACCTTTGGCTGGTGTTATCAGATGGCCAAAAACAAAAACAATTCAGCGGTCCCTTTTGGGTAGTAAAGTCAAATTTTCCCATTCACTGACTATGCTTCTGTCCAAGTCCTCCAGTATCTAATCATTCTCCATTATATTATCATTGGTGAGAGCCCAAATTGGTGTAGAAGGAGTTATACGGGAAAATCCCTAAACTTGAAAGAAAAGGAAAACTCCAAGAGGCATAGTCCCTTGCTCACGTTCAGTCAGCAAGTTGGTGGCTGTGATAAGCACCACCCCAAATGGCCCTTATTGATCCCTGCCTCCTGGTATTCGTACCCTTACATGAGCCCCGCTTGTGGTGTGGGTTGGACTTAGTGATTTGCTTCTATGAATTTAGTAAGCAGGAGTGATGGTGTGTGACTCTGAGATGTAGGTCATAACAGGCCGCATTTCCTCTCTCAATCTCTCTCTCTCTCTCTCTCCCTCCCTGTCTCTCTCTGGTCTCTGTCTCTCCCCACAATCACTCTGTTGGAAGCCAGCTTCCAAGTCACGAGCTGCCAAATAGAGAGGCTCACTTGGCAAGGAAGTGAAGTCTTCTGCCAACAGCCATGTGAGTGAGTTTGAGGGTAGAATCTCCATCCACAGTCAAGTCTTTGTATGAATGGTGCCCTGAGCAACAGCTTGACCACAGCCTCATGAGTGACTGAGTCAGAACCATCCAGCTAAGCTTCCAGGACCTGGCCCTTAGAAACGGGCTGAGATAATAATTTGTTGTTTTAAGCTGCTAATATTTGAGCAAACATGTTCTGCATCAACAGATAAATAATAGAGACAGAGATATTACCAGAGCATAATGTTCTTGCCGAGCAGATAGCAATTTTATCTGAGTAAAGTGTGGAATAAGCATCATTTGTTCCTAAATTTTCACAACAGACCTCAGCAATCATATAAAGGGAGTTGAAATGATTAGTTTAAGCAATGCTATTATTAGTTCAAAGTTGAAATTATGTTTCAAATGGGCTCATTATTCAGCTATAAAGAATTGAAAGTATTATAGCATTCTTTTTTTTTTTTTTTTCTGTACACGGGCCTCTCACTGTTGTGGCCTCTCCCGTTGCGGAGCACAGGCTCCGGACGCACAGGCTCAGCGGCCACGGCTCACGGGCCCAGCCACTCTGCCGCATGTGGGATCTTCCTGGACCAGGGCACAAACCTGTGTCCCCTGCGTCGGCAGACGGGCTCTCAACCACTGAGCCACCAGGGAAGCCCTATAACATTCTTTATTTAAAACCATCCTTGGCCTCAGTTAGCATTTCTGGCTTTTTACTCTGGCTCAACCTAACCAGGGCAGACCTCAAATCCGCCTCTCCTGTTTAAGGTGGATAAACATTTCTTACAATTCCTGCAGGTGATGACAACTCTTGCAAACACAGTGAGCACAGGTGGATTGGATTTTTTATATTGCAACAACAAAACCAAGAACCGAGGACTTAAAATAGATTATATTTTTCAGATACAACACTATTTACATAGCAATCATTTCAAGTAGTTTAATCCTGGCTTTACTCCATGAGGAAAACATACTAAACAGTCGCTCCCAGGTCATTAAAAATGTATCAGGCTTAGGTAAGCATAAAAGTGGAGGTAAAGCTGAATCCATGCTAACTCCAAGAGGCATTATGTCATAACTGTCAGTTATCTCTAGTTGCTTTTAAGGTTCTCTTTTTATCCTTAACTTTCACCATTTTAATGATAATGTGTCTTGGTGTGTTTGTCTGAATTCATCTTATTTGGAACTTTTCTGGGCTTCCTGGAGCTGGATGTCTGTTTCCTTCCCCAGATTAGGGAATTTTTCAGCCATTAGTTATTCAAATAATTTTTCTGGCCCTTTCTCTTTCTCTTCTCCTTCTGGGACCCCTATAATGTGAACGTTATTCTGTATGGTGTTTTCCCAGAGATCCTTTAGAGTATCCTCACTTTTTAAAGTTCTTTTTTCATTGTGCTGCTCCGTCCAGTCTGGGTATTTTCATCGCTTTGTTTTTCAGCTCACTGATTCACGCTTCTCTTTCACCCATTCTGCTGTTGAACCCCTCTCTTGTATTTCTGAGTTATAATTTCTGTTTGGTACTTTCTTGTATTTTCTGTCTCTTTGTTGAGGTTTTCACTGTGTTCATCTATTCTTCTCCTGAGATCAGTGAGCATTCTTATGACCATTACTTTTAACTCTATCAGATAGCTTCTTTCTCTCTGTTTCATTAAGGTCTCTTTGTGGGATTTGCCTTGGTTTGGAACATATTCGTCTGTCTGCTCATCTTGCCTGTCTCTCTGTGTTTGTCTATATGTATTGGACAAAATCGCTACCTCCCTCCGTGTTGAAAGAGCGGGCATGTGTAGGAGCTGATCCCTGTGGCCCACAAGCACAATCCCCCCTGGCCACCAGCAATAGGCTTTCCATGCACACCCCTTGTTCACTGTGTGTGCCCACTGGCTGTTGTAGGGCCCAGGCTGCTGTTAAGGGGAGAGGGGTTTGAATGCATTGCTATTCCCAGTTGTGGCTTGGTTTCTGTGCAGAGTGGGCAAAGTTCAGAGAGCTGACTTGGCCTGGTTATGGGTCGGCTGCTACGCAGGGATGGCTGGGCTCAAAGTGCTTGCCCAGCCTGGTGGTGGCTCAGGAGCCGTGAGGGGTGGGTGGGACTCAGGGCACCCACAAATGTCTATTATGACTCAGCTGCTGTGAGGCTAGGGTGGGGCTTAGGGGACTCACCCGTCTCAGCTCTGTGTGGGGAGCGCAGGGCTCAGGGCACTTGCCCAGTCCAGCCGTGGTTCAGTTTCTTCACAAGGTGGGTGGGGCTTGTGGTGCTCACCCAGCCTGGTGTGGCACGAATGCTGTGTGGGGTGGGTGGGATGCAAGGTGCTCACCCAGCCCAGTTATGGCACAAGGTAAGCAGAGCATGCCCTTTGGTGCTAGAAGGCTTGGGGCGGGGGCACCGAAAATGGTGGCCATCAGTGCCATCACCAGCAAATTAGGATGAGGTAGCAAAAATGGTGTGCATCAGTGTTTCCATCCCTGGATAAAGTTCCTGCAGATTCCTGCCTCTCTAGCAGCTGCTTTAAAATTAGTAAACGGGTCTCCTTCACTTACGGTCTAGGTGCATTTCAATCGGTTGCTTTTGCACTGGATCTCAGGGCCAGTGTGTTTGCACTCGAGCACATTAAGGGCAAGAGTTCCATTTCCTACATTTCTATGATTCGCCTGGTCTTAAACTCCATTGATTTTCAAAGCCACGTGTCTTGGGGACTTGTCTTTCCAGTCCAGCACCCAGGGGAGAGTTCTGTATTTTGGAATTTCTCATGACTGTGGGGTCACTACATCTGGAATGGGGTCCCAGGCAGGGCTATGTCTCTGCCTCTCCTACTCTTCTAGATGTGTCATTTTTTGTCCTTTGTTGTGGAGGCACTGTTCATCTAGTTCTTGGGTCCTTTTCCAAGGAAAATTATTCTCTGTGTAGCTATAAATGTATGTCCATGGGAGGAGGTGAATTCAGGGTTTTCCTACTCCACCATCTTGAACCCTTCCAAATCTCAAGATTCTTAACCTAGTCACATCTGCAAAGTTCCTTTTACCATGTAAGATAACATGTTCACAGGTTCCAGGGATTAGGACATTAACATCTTTGGGGGTCATTATTCAGCCTACCACATGCATGTATAGGAGCCATAAATTTATACCTCGTAACAAATTCTTTCTGTTCCATTTTCTTCTCTTTTCCAGGGTAAAAATTTTCGTGTCCTTTTATCTTACTTTGCTTTAAATACTTGGACTTTTTATAGAAATTTCACGAAGTTCAAAGTTGTCATATTTGGATTTTTCTTACACAGAAAGAGATTTGTTAAGCTGGCCCCTGGTGAGAGTATTCAACAGCATTCGTTCAATAAGCAACTTTTGATTACATTTTGTATAGCAGACAAAGTGCTCAGCCTTAGAGATACAGAACGTAAATGCTAGGATTCTCCATCTCCTGGAGCCTTATCAGGCTCAGAGCACCGAGGAGAACATCTGAGAGAACAAGAAGAATCATTAGATGAAGATGATGATCACAAATGTAATAACAATAAAAGTACACACTTATATGGCATCTTCTATGTGTCGGGCACTATTCTATGTGCTTATGTGTTAGTTCATTTAATAGAAAAGATGATAATCCTGAGATTGTGAATTTAATTCTCTGAAGCTACCCATCTGGGCATCTTGTAGACTTTATTGCAGACTGTCTTTGCGTAATATCTCTACCTCATGACGTGGATAGCCTGGAATTTTCCAGGTCTTTAAAAGTAAGTTGTGCGATTTTAGTAATAGACCTGATTCCTAAACATCTTGAGTTTTTAAAACTACACTCATTCCTCTCTATTTACAGGCAGTGCTAGCAAGTTCAAGGAAAGGATAATCCTTAGATAACAAATTAGAGGACCACTGCTACTTCATAAGGAAAACTAATATTGTTTTTCCCCAATGGGACGTCTAAAAAAAAGTTTTCCCTTTATTTCACCTAAAAATTCTTAAAAGTCGTTACCTTACAAAGCCAGTTTGAATGATCCCTGATCTGTGCAACTAGAACCTTGGGATTTAGCTCTCTTTTACTAACTAGCTATTGTGATCTTGGATGAGTAACCACTGTGGGTTTGACTCTCTTCGTTGGAAATATCCAAATGGTCTCTTTTAGCTCTAAATCAGTCATTGGCCTATTTCTTGCTACTGCCTATATAGTCTGGCTGAGAATTTCAAGTTAAAGCTTGTTCTTAACCACTATACCTGATTTAACTTCTAGCTCAGTGATTTTCTGACGGTTTTCACTGGTATAGAAAAAAAGAATAATTCTGAGTTATGAAATGCCATGAGAATCATCTATATCAAATCAATGAGTACACAACTGTATGGCTCCCACTGATGAGACAACATTTCAAACTCGCCATGATTGCTCTTGTTTAATGTGGCTTCCCTGTATCACTGCTTTCTGAATATAATAACATCATCATCATTAATTATAATTATACCTAATCTGCCAGCTGGTGATTATTTTTCATTCTTGACTTTTTATATTTTGGATTTTTTTCTTTTTAAATTAACCTTCCCATCTGCAGTATATTTAAAACTTATAATTGCCTTCTTACTGCAAAAAGTCTCTACAGGTGCCACTTTCAAAGAGACACATATGTAAGACGAAAGAAAATCAAAATCTCATGTTTTTACTACTTGAATCTCATTGTAGCACTTCCACTTCTGTTCAAGCCAACCAGTCCTTAAAGCATTTCTATCTCTCTCATCCCAATAAAGCCATACAAAAGGAATCCCCTCTTTAGTCATCTGGCTGTGCTTCATAAACTTTTTACAAAACATCACGCTCTAATCTGCTATCACTAAGGTAACTACATAACATTACTGTGGATGAGAATCTGGCCAATTACACAATTTCACAGTCCTGCTATTAAGTTTCAAGTAATTGCTCAACTCTTGCATAACATGAGCTATTAACATAGCTTATCATGTAGCATGCCAGTATTGAATTTCCATCTGAGGGGTTATTTAATAATGGCATTGAAATAAAAAATGAAATCTGTAGACTCTGAGCAACCTCACTGCTTTTACATGATCTGCAGTCTGTAATAGGCTATTAGATAAAAGACAGTAATGTATTCTGGAAGAGCAGGCCCATTGACAATGAATAAAGGGCATGATTTTATTCTTGCTTCACAAAGAATGATGTCTGTATCTTTCTTAAAAGAATTATAGTGTTCAAAATCTCCCAGACTTATATTCTTCTGCAGCTGGTATATAGCTCTTGTTCTATACAATATGTTAAGAAGGAAAGCCAGGAATATTTTAGAATATATAGAAAGATATCTAAGAACATAGATTTTTTGAAATGTTAAAGTCACTGAAAATTTTAATATCAACATCTACATATCTAATGAAGAATAAGGAAAGTATTTCTTTAATAACATTTGTAAGAGTTAGTATATATAATTTTAAAAATATATTTTCCACTAATAAAACAAATATTTATAATGTGGATGTTTTAAATTCTTAGCCTTATATACGTGTATATTTCTTAGTTTCTCAAATATTTAACACTGGGACAATGTCTACATAAATATTGATAAATTTTACTGTTTTAAATGCTTAAAAAAATACATGAATAATTCTCAAAGGAGTTGATGATCTCTGATTTTTCTGTGATCAGCCAAGCACTCCAGGGCACTGCAAATGGAATTTTCAAAACCTCCAAGAGCCAGAGCCATCAGAACTCAAGCCGAGCATACTCCAGTTCTGTGGCTGTTTTTACCCTACAGCAACTCTGTATAAGGGGGAATTGGAAAAAGACACAACTTTTGTTTAAAAATAGTAATGTAACCTTAAGTTACTCTAGTGATACTCTGGTGACTTGTAAGGATTTCAAAGTATCGTGAGCTCCCTTCTTAATGCTGTTTATACTGATCCTTTAAAATTCCTATCTGATGAAGGGAAAATCATTGAACACAGTTGAAAAATTTGGCAAGTATTTGAAATATTGAGCAAAATGGAAAAAAAAAAGTGAAGAAACTTTCCATGCCCTTTACAGGTCAGGAAACAGTTCTGAGTGTGATATTCCCCTTTGATTTGCAAAAAGCATTTAGAATTCTAAATATTGAATTACACTACAGCTTAGTGATGTTTTTCAGTTTATGCTATTATAGGGCAAACTGCCTTTGACAGTTTGAAGCAGCAAGTATTGGCAAGTCAATATTTTTAACTGGATCTAAAGAAGAAACATATGTATTGAAAGGAAAAAGAACCATCTTGCTTATTTGAAGAGAGATCATTGGGGCCATCAGAACACAGTCCACTAGTCTGAGAACTAAACCTCATTAAAAAACAAAGAAAGGCATTGTTACAGCAACTGTTTTAAAACAAAAGAAAGGTCTCTTTTATTAAGGCATCATACAGACTACAAAATAAGAAAACCCACTGACCGAAAAAAAGAGGATCTGTCTGAATCTTAAAAGGAAAATTAAGCACAGGATCATGGTTTGCCCATCTATTATAGCAAAAATGTTATTTTAGCACTGTAATGGAGGCAATGACCTTGTTTCCATGCAAAACCTGGAGTGAGTTACTTTGTAAATTCAGTCAGCTCCATTAACTGCAGCAACTACAAAAAGTTTGAAAATGTATTCAACAAACTTCTTGAAGTTGACTCATCCATCTTATACATAAACAGTGTATTTGGCTTGGAAATATATGTATTATGGATGCAAGGACAGAGCAAAAGCAATTTTTAAAAAGTTGGAAATTAAGATCTATTCATTCTTTTGCAGTTGTAGCCTATAGCGGGGATATCCTAAAGCTCTTGATTTATAGCATTTGTTCCAAGAGACTGTTTGTATGGAAGGTAAGGAGCTATCAATTTCCTTTTGCTTTTTTTTCCTTTTGGATCCACATAAAGGGCATTATCATTGCAACCAGCAAACTCACTGTGAAGGCTCATTTCAGATATAAAGAACGAATTTAAAAAAATGTAAATTTATATATATATTTATGTATCACTCATCACATGATGTGCCCCATGTGTTCATAATAGAATACTTCATTATTATTATTCAGAAAGGAGTATTTTTATTTTATAATGAGACAGTTGTTAGAAATGACAATTGGCACAGACCTAATTCTGGGCACTAATCCCAGCACTGGTACCAGCTTGTTTCATTATATGGGAGAAAGTCATTCTGCCTCTCTAGGGTTTAATTTCTTCATCTGTAAAAAACAAATTTAGCAGGGTGTTTTATCTTAGAAGAAACCAAATTTAGAATTTTGTATTTTTTTGTTTATGGAACAAGAGGCCAATAACCCCTGTGGACATCTACTATATAAGTGGTTATGGCTGGGGGCTTTGTGTTTGGTGGTTTCACTAAAGGGAGAAAGAGCTGTTGATTTTTTATTATGTTTTATTTGATCCCACCCCACACGGGCATCTGACAGCTGAGTTTTCACTTGCCCTTCACCCTCACCATCTTCCCCTAGTCTGCCCTACCAGGCTTGAGTGACTGATCTGGAACTCCTTCGAGTTCCAAAAGAGAGAAGGAAAGATCAGCAGCTAAATCCGATGTGTCCTAAAATGCTAGGTACCCCTGACATAGGACATACCATGGGAAAGTTCTCCTTTGATGAGAGGGAGACTTCGCCACCTTACTGCCAGCACCGCACTGTGAGCTCCATGCTCACAAGCCCACTCACACCTTCCCCCACAGACCTCAGTGCAACAGGAGTGAGCAGGACAAGAGCAGTCACGTCAGATGGGAGCGCATGGCCTGGAAAACGCCCGAAGAAAGATACCCTGATGAGGAACAGTGAAGAACATGAGTGTCCCGCAATGTGTGTCTATGGGAATGCTCCAAGTAACTGAAGCATGTGTTGAGGAAGGAGAGAGGGTAGACTAAGGTCTTGCATCAGGAGCTAGGGGTCAAATAATCAATCTTAATGATCAGTTTAATGAGACCTCCTTTGTACCTCAGAGAGCAATGGGATACAGTACAGATTATAAAATTATGCTCAATTGGCCATGCAAAAGCTCATGACTCACCAACACAATGATCCTAAAGGTGTCAGAACAGAGGGATACTAGTTTTAGAGCATGTCACAGAGTGCAGGACAATGTCCTGCTCTGATAATGTTAGTTATCTAGTGCTTGTGGAGAGAGGGAGTCCTGGATGACATGGAGACCTGAGCTGTGGCTTTGAGTCTGTCATTGGGTGAGATCAGAACTGTCCCTTCCTCCCTGTGGGCCTCCTCCCACACTGCCTCAAGACCTTAGCTTCCTTCTGTGTTAAATGAGCAGCCAAATAAAGGTAAAATATAGATCCTTTCATTGCTGTAATTTTATTACTTCACTGAATACATAAGACCTCATAGAATAGAACAGCATTTTTTTAATAGACAGAATATAGCAAGCAGCAATGCAAAGCTGCATATGATGGATGTTAAATTGTGTGCTGAAGACTAAGCGTGTTTATAAGAATTCAAATCAGTTTACCGGGTTAGGAGCTCTTTGAAGGCAGAAACTATGTCGGAGTTATCTTTCTATCACTACTACCTGACCCTGGTACCCGGCACGTAGCATCTACTTAATTAAATTATTTTAGGAACACAGGTGGATCAATGAGATTAATGTGTTCTCATAATTATTTTTAACAAAGTAAATTTAAAAATTAAATCCAATAAAAACACACTAACATATACTAAGTACTTACCGTGTTCCAGGCACTGTGCTAATTTTTTTT